>NW_027411644.1:79276727-79545828 GCF_047663935.1 Musca autumnalis
CATGGTAGTTGGCAGTACCAGATTTAAGCATCTCGATATTCATGAGGGCACCTGGCTGTCTCCAGATCAAAGAACAAGTAATCAAATTGATCATGTTGAGCGTGTTGGATGTGCGATTGTTCAGAGGAGCCAGCATAAACTCGGTTCACCACCTTGTTGCAGCAAAAGTGCGTACCAGATTAAACGTAGCAAATAAGGTACGAGTAGACACAAATCCGAAATTGGACATCGGTAAGCTGCAATCACAACAGATAGCAACAGCATATTCCACTCACTGGCCCAATTGCTTAATCAAAGCACTCCTCGTCCCGATAACATATCAGCACAATGGCAAATTATTGCTCACTCCATGCAAACAGCCGCAAAATCCACACTGGGATTCCAGAGACCTCCACCAAGGAGCTCATCGTATGACCTGGAGTGTCGTGCTGCGTATAGGGCTACTCTATAATCAGCTGCAACGCATAGCGCACGAGAGAGGTATCGGGAGAAAAGGAGGGAGGAGAAACGTATTTTCCGTAGGAAACAAAGAGGAATGGAAAAGGAAAATGGAAGTGTGAAAAAATCGAGATGTACAGGAGCCAAAGTGAAGTCCGTCAATTCTACCAAAGATTGAAACATCAAACTGATGGCTTTGGTACAGGCACATCCTAGTGTAGAGACCAGCAAGGTAATTTGGTAACTGATACAGATTGTGTGCTAAGGATATGGAAAGAGCATTTTCCAAACTGTTGGTATCCAATAGTAGCGAAGTCGACGAAGATACCACAGATCCAAACCCAGAAGATGGTATTTAATGTATACCACCCAGCCAAGATCAGGTAAAGACAGCAATAAACCGGCTGAAGAATAATAAGGCAGCAGGAGCCGATGGCCTACCAGCCGAGATGTTCAAAACCGGAGGCGGCACGCTGATAAGGTGTACGCATCAACGATGTAGCACCATCTGGCAGGAAGAACGAGTACCCGACGATTGGAACCTGAGTATCCTGTGTCCCTTCCACAAGAAAGGAGACAAAACTGTATGCCCTAACTATAGAGGCATAAGTCTTCTTCCTATTGCCTGCAATATAGTGTCAGGGATATTGTGCAAACGACTAAAGCCTATGGTCAACGAAATAATTGGACCGTACCAATGCGGCTTAAGACCTGGCAAATCCACCATTGACCAGATATTTACCCTTTCGTGTGATCTCTTCAACATACTGCTAGAAAAGGTCATACGAGAGGCAAACGTTACAAGAAATGGCACAATCTACACCAATAGCCACATGTTAGTCGCTTATGCTGACGATATGGACATCATAGGACGATCAGTAAAAAAATTAACTGATACTTTTGCAAAGACCGAAGGAGAATCTGCTAAAGTGGGTCTGGCGGTAAAAGGCGAGAAGACCAAGTTTGTGGTGTCGACGCGCAGTGCGTCCATAGAGCTTGGACCATCTGTTGAAGTTGGCTCCTATAATTTTGAGGTAGTAAAAGTCTTCGTCTACCTCGGCACCACGGTAAACGCAACAAACAACATCAGTTGTGAAATAAAAAGAAGAATTATATTGGGTAACAGATGCTATTTTGGCTTAAGTAAGCAGTTTAAAAACAAAGTCACATCTCGTCAAACAAAATTAACACTTTACAAAACTCTGATACTGTCCGTGCTAATGTATGGTTCCGAAGCATGGGTACTTGCGCAAGCACATAAGGCAGTGCTTGGTGTGTTCGAGAGATAAATTCTTTGCGTTGACGGTGAATGCCAACGTCGTATGAACCACGAGCTGTATCTGCTATACAACGGCATCAGTATAGATAAACGTATCGAGATATAGCGATTGCGTTGGCTAGGCCATATAATAAGAATGAGCGATGATGAGCCCGCTAAAAAGGACCACATGGCGTTACACGCAGATCAATCTGCTCAGTCAACGCTATACTCTTCTGGTCATTACATTTAAGCATCAGCATATTCCGGGTTGGTCGTTGAACTAGAGGTTCTTGTTTGTACCGTTCAACCTCTCTCTAAAGATCTCTCCTGACGTGTCCGGGAGGGAGAAGCCTGTCCACTAAATTGTAACAGGGAACAGGCATCGACAACATATTTTTGCGCTGATGCGCCAGTCAAACTTTGCCTCCTCACGAACATGGCTCACTTATAGGTGTGTATTTGTTTACATTGTTTGTTGGGTATTATGATTTTTGAAGGCATTCACGTTTAGGTACAAATCTTTTTTACAGGGCTGCTGCCTTGTAGTTAACTACGCGTAGCCGCCAAACTAGCCAACATGCGGTATACAGCCCTCACTATTTGCTAGAGTTGGGCAATTGAACGACCTAGTTCACTGTCCTAGTTCAAAAAACGTATCAGTAACATCATACAAACGAACTAACTAAAGTATACGCAGTTTGTTCATTCATACGACTGCACCATAGGTAATTTGGACAGGTTTTTTAGGCAAAAAGTCGATTCCTGCACTTTAGTTTTAGTTTTATAATTTGATTTGAAGAAAGAATATGCCAAATTGTAGGGATATGTAATGTGTTTTCAAAAATATTCAAAATTCGAGGTATAATTTTAAGTCAAATTTAAAATTTCGAAGGCGAAATAAAAAATATTAAAACTTTTACAAAATTATCGAACTTTGTCTGAAATTCTGCTACCGAGTATATCTTCAGAAGAAGGTTCTGAATCAACTAAATAATATACCAAGGTGCGATTTTTGAGTTATATCACCTTTTTGAAGGTACCCTCCTTGCAGAAAAATATTTTTACAGTGTTTTCTTTAACTTGCTTTGGTGTTCGTTTAGTTCAAATCTGATAACTCATTTTTAACACAGTTGCAGTTGACGAATCGAACTAAAACTTAGCACACTTTTCAGATTTGGATGACAATACATGAATATGAAACCAAAACCAATATGGTTCCATTATTTCCTATAGCTCCCATATACCGCTACCACCCGATTTAGTCCAAATCTAATAACTAATTTTTAACACAGTTGCAATTGACCAATCGAACTGAAACTTTGCACACTTTTCAGATTTGGATGACAATACATGAATATAAAACCAAAACCAATATGGGTCCATTTTTCCCTATAGCCCCCATATAGCGGTACCACCCGATTTTAGGTGTTTTGAGGATTTTGTCTTAATTTTTAGTCCGAATTGGCTGTAACTTGGTATTTGGAGTTCCCAATTGTACAGAAACCCCCCCCCACCAAAAATTGTGGACATGGGTCAGATTTGGTGTCACTCGATTTCAGGCAATTTAAAGTTTTTATCTACATTTTCGGCCTAAATTGACTGTAATTTGGTTATAGACTTCTCAGTGGTCAAAACATGTATTTAAAAATAAAAAAAATAAAATAAATAACAGTGTTTTATTTATAAATGCACTTAAAACTAGAAAATAATTTTTAATGATGGAATCTCTCAAATAAATCGCTTGCATTTAAATTAAAAATTGTGACAATATTAAACGGTAAGAGTTTTATTTAAGAGATTCCATCATTAAAAATTATTTTCTAGTTTTAAGTGCATTTATAAATAAAATACTGCAACTAAATATTTTTAATTATTTTTTATTTTAAATTTTTTGTTTTGATAAAGAAAATATTAAACACAAAAAAACATTCAATTTGAACTAAAAAGACGTTTTCTTTAAAGAAATATTTATAAAGTGTTGTAAAAATGTACAGACGTGTCGTGGTCATCATTTTGTTAATTATATCCGTAATACGTTCTAACTAGGGATCATGATTGCGCGGTTTATTTGGTCCTTTTAAAAATAATAATATTTATTAAGATCTCTTCGCAAAGCAATATTCTATACATATCAACGTTTATAAAAATCTTTAGGCGGATCAATATTTTAGTTCTTTATAGTCGCTTTTCTTTTGTTTTAACCGCGTTCATTGGGATGGAACGAATAAAATAGGTAAAATAATAATAGGGGGTAGGAACTACAAAATTTGTTCGTTATATCCGACGTTCGTTATAAACGTGTTCGTCTGTAAAATTCTTATTAAAGCATACTATTAAATAGTATATATGAAAATATTTGAAACAGTGCACAGTGTCCGATTTTCCAAAAAACCTGGCCAAAAATCGAAAAAAATATCAATTTACATTAAAAAGGGTCAGATATTGTTTATAGGATCCCAGTGCGTGTAGTTATGAAACAATATACACATTTCTTGTTTAATAAGTGTTCATACCCAGCAGGTCGAAGTGACCCTATTTGGAATTTTTATTTTTTTTAATATTTATGTTGTTTATAAATCTATGATAATATGCAAAATTAACAACGGTTATTAAATATTTTCTTTTTGTAATTGTAATGAAAGGTATGTGAAACGTATTTAACATGTTCAGTGTCGCCAATGAAGTGTGCGTTCTTTAATAATGGATGTCCGTACTTGTTAATTTTTTTCAAGATCAATTTGTACAATAGATTATGAAAATAGTTGTGAGTAAGATCGAGTTGGGCCGTGTAATTTATCATTTCATAAAAAAGGAAGGGTTTTTTACCAATTTCCATCGAAACATCCTGCACATATTTGCACTTTTCGTTGTTATGTGATATTTTGTCTTGCAGGTATATACAGATTTTCTTTCATTCAGAATGTCAGAATATAGTATAGGGTCACTTTCTGGCGTTTGGGCATAATTTAGAGTTTTGATATATTTTAAGACCTATAGTAAAATTTTATGGCGAACAAATTTCTAGAATATCTTGGTCTGATCCGACCACATTTTATAGGAGATTTTAAAGATTTGTGGAAAAAGGGACCAAAAGGACCCCTTTTATGACTCGCACGAGAGTTAACAAATATTCCTTGCATTCTTGTCAGTAAAGTTGCCAAAGACATTATACACCTAAAGTGCAAGGATTCCAAGTGATCTTAACTCAAATATTTCCAAAACTGTTGAAATTGTGGAAGCTTGCACCCCTATTTTAGTTTCTTGGTTTTTTGGCAAAATTGATACTGATATTTCCTTGGTATGTAATGCAAATAGAGATTTCATTTCTTTGATGACTTATAGTGAAATTTAGCTGAGAACATTTTTGTCTTTGACGCCATTCTTCTAAAATGATGCTTTGTATGACAATTTTGCCAAAACTTTGATGAAGTACGGCATTAACCCTAAAATGTTTTTCTAATTTGCATATTTCTGGAGTAAAGGTAAGATATAGAGATTTGGTGTATTCTAGGACCTATAGTAAAAATTGATGGCGAAGAAATTTGTAGAATATTGTGATCCGATAAGATCACATTTTATAGGAGGAGGAACCAAAAAGACCCCTTAAATGACCGTCTGAGGGTTAAATAATATCAAAAATGTAATCAGCGGCCCGAAAAACATAAGAAGCAAATGTTAGGTCAAAATCCATTCATTTTTAGAGTTTTGGCCAGGTTTTTCGGAAAATCGGACACTGTGCAGTGCTTAAATTCGTCGCTATCCCCTTGTGCTTAAAAGCGGACCTGTAAATCCTAACAAATTGTATGAAATTCTACTCGCGCGTTGTTCACTATAGTAACGATCATTTTAAACACAAAACTTTGTTCGTTATAAATGTAGTTTCTTATAACCGATGTTCGCTATATCCGAATTCTACTGTGTAATTGTTTGTTTTAGCAGACTTTTACATATAAAGCATTAAAAATGTATAAAAAGCCCATAAGTCCACCGTTATTAATTTTTGCCCCAAAACAGGCCAAATTACCTATAGTGGACCGGTGTCCATTGAACTAGATAGTGAACTATATAGTTCAGTGTAGTTCAATTGGCACAACCCTACTATTTGCTAACGCAACATTTTGCGCTGACGGTCGTTTCAGTTATGGGCCAAATACATACGGTCCGTTGTGTGACGCGTTGCGCGTTGAAAACAACAACCACGTGAAAATGTGTCAGTGATGCCAAGTTTGTTCTTGAAGTTTTCCTGTGGTTGTTGTAACGCAACGCTCAACGCGCCGTATGCGCATTCCTTAATTTTTAACAGTTATTTTTGGTTATTGTTTTGTTTATTTTTCACCACGAAACAAATTCAAATATTGACATGCTCTACTTTTAAATATCAGTTCATATTTCTGTTCTCCACAACCATCAAAGAAACCAAAATGTAATTCAATGTGAATAATTCCACGGGAAATAGAAATTTCTGTGACATTTGAAATTTCAATGATGATTTTCAAATCAGGAACGAATTAAAAATTCAACATGGATTCGTTTAACAACGAAACAACCAACAGCGAAAAAAATTGGGGTTAGCATGTCAATGCAATCGATAACAGTGTCAAAACACATGAAACAACTGCATTTATTAGCAAAGCAAAAATCAAAGGCAATAGGTGACCGCTGCTGAACGAACGAACAACAATAAGAAGATCGAAATGGCTATATTTTCACAGCACCTTAACATGATCATCATTCTTCTCATATTCCATTCCTTTGCTCTTGTTGTCACCATGTTGTTGTCACCCAGCACCGCAGAAGAATCATCATCTGTTAAATCAAAACCAAATCCCAGCATATGTTTGAATGTTGTAAAAAAGAATCGCATAATTTTAAAATAAAAAACCAACCAAATGCTTATTGCCAATATAACTCACTTTGGTTTAGAAAATTTATTCACAAAAATATACCAGGTAGCAGTGGACAGCAGCTCAAAGAAGAAAAAAGAAACTGAAAACGATACATTTCAGCTTGTGGATGAATTTCCTTTCAGCCGATCATGGCAAGAATGATGAACGAGCAACTAAAGGCGCCACCAACAGCACTTTTCTCCAAACAAATAAACAGCCAAACATGGCATATCACCACCACCACTACCATACGGCATCAGTTCACAGCCAGCCAGCTATTGGTCCAAGCATTCGATCATTCCATCAAATGCCGAGACCATCGTTTCTTTTTCGTCTTAAAATCAGTTCAAATAGAAAAAAAAATGAACATCTCATACATTTTCATGGACATGAAAGCGCAACTTCTTTTTGGTGTACTACTGCTGCTCGTAGCCATAGCCACCACAACCATTATGGTCAAATGGAATTTGTACGTTCACAGCTTTATGAAATGCCATAGTTTCCACATGACGTTGTTTTTTTGTCTTCCTTATTGTTTGTCTAGGAAAGATTTATATGTATTTATGTTTTGTTGGGTGACGAGAAGGAGTCGCATCAATATGTGACCATTGGATAGAAGTCAGAGTTAACAATAATTGTTCCATGAAACTATGAGATCAATTACCAAAGAATTTGAAACTGAACCCAGCAAAAATACTCATTACAAATTGGCCTACTTTCTCATTACTTTAACACGGGCATGTCATAGGGAGTAAGTACTTATTTTTTGGCCACTAAAAAGTAGATAAATAAGTAGTTACTCCCTGGTTACATAAAGTCGTAACTACTTATTTCATTACTTATTTATTTACTTTTAATTGCCATAAAAAAGTAGTTACTCCCTATGACATGTCCGTGTTAAAATAATGAGAAAGTAGGCCAATTTGTAATGAGTATTTTTGCTGGCAAGGTTTTATTAGGAAAATATAATATTTTAATTAAAATATTTCGGCCAGGAAAAACAGAACGGCTAATGAAATTTTCACAAATAGAAGAGGAGAATAATGGGCACCACCATAGAGCAATGACATACAAATCCGTCTTGCTCGGGTTCGATTCCCAGGTAATTTTCATATTTTCTACAGTGGCAAAACTACATCTTAGTGTCATGAAACCTTTTCTACAGGTGGTGTCTTAGGACACTCCGTTCGGACCCGGCGAAACATTAGGTCCCCATATCATTGAGCTAATATGAATTGCGATGCACTCAGCGATATGATAGAAGTCTCCCTCGGACCTTCTGAGATGTTTGTGGAAAATTTAGACTGTGCGACAAAAAATACAAGGAAAACTGAGAAGATTGTGAAAGTAGAGCTAAAAATATGAGACACGCGTATCAGCGTTTTTATACCCTCCATCATAGGATGGGGGTATATTAAGTTTGTCACTACGTTTGTAACTACTCGAAATAATCATTGTAGACCCCACAAACTATATATATTCTTGATCAACGTGCAATTTCACATCGATATAGCCATGTCCGTCCGTCTGTCTGTCGGTCTGTCCGTCTGTGGAAATCACTCTAGCGTCCGAACCGATTGACGTAGGTGGATGAAATTTTGAGAAAATCTATTATTTGTACGTAGGACTTTTGGTATTGAAAGCGGGCTATGTAGGTCCACGCTTTCGTATAGCCCCCATACAAAATAACGCGTGACGCGTCGTCGTTTTAAGGAATTTTTAAGATATTTGGCCCATTTTACCACCGAATTGGTTGTAATTTGGTATTTTGTGTCTCCAGAGGCCAAAAAACATTCCTACCAAAGTTGGTTTATATAGGTCCACGTTTTGGTATAGCCCCCATATAACGCCCCATATAAAGTACGCGTCATTTTAATATATTTTGAATGTATTAGTCCCATTTGACAACAGAATCGGTTGCAACTTTGTATTTTGTGTTTCCAGAGGCGTAGAAACATTTCTACCATAAAATGTTTATATAGGTCCACGTTTTGATATAGCCCCCATAGGACGATATCTCCCGATTTTCGGTATTTTAAAGTTTTGGCCTCATTATAACACTGAGATGGCTAAAATTTGGTATTTAGTCTTCGTTGGGGGTATAAAACTTTCCCGCAGACATTTGTAGGTATAGGTCCGCGCCATCATATAGCCCCCATAGAACGGTAACTTCCGATTTTCGGTATTTTGAAGGTTGTGGCCACATTAATCCACCGAAATGGCTGACATTTGTGGTGGAGGGTATAAAAAGTTCGGCCCGACCGAACTTAATGCTTTTCCCACTTGTTAAAGTTTACATTGAAAAGTAACCAAAGTAGGCGGGGAGAGTTCCGTCCATTTCTAGTTTTTTCGAAACATTCGAGTTAAGATATCTTGGAATCCTTGCATTTTAGGTATAGGGTCTTTGGCAACTTTACAGAGGAGGATGTGGGAAATATTTTTGTTAAAAATCTTAACCCTCATGCGGTTCATCAAGGGGGTCTTTTTGGTCCTTTTTTCGAAACTCTTTCAAAATCATCTTTAAAATGTGATCATATCAAATCCAAATATTCTACAAAAACGCCATAAAATTTTACTGTAGGTCTCAGAATGCACCAAATCTGTAAATCTTATCTAATCACCAGGAATCTCTAAAAATGAGTTAAAATCGGACTTCATCTGAATTTATTCAAATTTGTCCCAAAAAATATAATTTCAGAGAGATGACTTTAAAGACAAAAATATTCTTCGTCAAATTTCACTATGGGTCACCAAAGAAATGAAATGTCTATTTACATTATATATCTTGAAAATATCAGTATCAATTTTGCTGAAAAAATATGAAAATATTTTCCAATTTTGTTGATGCAATTTTTTCCTTCTTTTTTCGAGTTGATAAGAAAATTAGATTACAAATGTATATACATATTTTAGAATGAAATTATTTGTTTTAATTATGGACTGTTAATTTTACAAGAATCTCTAAAAATGAGTTAAAATCGGACTTCATCTGAATTTATTCAAATTTGTCCCACAAAATATAATTTTAGAGAGATGACGTTAAAGACAAAAATATTCTTCGTCAAATTTCACTATGGGTCACCAAAGAAATGAAATGTCTATTTACATTATATATCTTGAAAATATCAGTATCAATTTTGCTGAAAAAATATGAAAATATTTCCCAATTTTGTTGATGCAATTTTTTCCTTCTTTTTTCGAGTTGATAAGAAAATTAGATTACAAATGTATATACATATTTTAGAATGAAATTATTTGTTTTAATTATGGACTGTTAATTTTACAGGAATCTCTAAAAATGAGTTAAAATCGGACTTCATCTGAATTTATTCAAATTTGTCCCACAAAATATAATTTTAGAGAGATGACGTTAAAGACAAAAATATTCTTCGTCAAATTTCACTATGGGTCACTAAAGAAATGAAATGTCTATTTACATTATATATCTTGAAAATATCAGTATCAATTTTGCTGAAAAAATATGAAAATATTTCCCAATTTTGTTGATGCAATTTTTTCCTTCTTTTTTCGAGTTGATAAGAAAATTAGATTACAAATGTATATACATATTTTAGAATGAAATTATTTGTTTTAATTATGGACTGTTAATTTTACAGGAATCTCTAAAAATGAGTTAAAATCGGACTTCATCTGAATTTATTCAAATTTGTCCCACAAAATATAATTTTAGAGAGATGACGTTAAAGACAAAAATATTCTTCGTCAAATTTCACTATGGGTCACCAAAGAAATGAAATGTCTATTTACATTATATATCTTGAAAATATCAGTATCAATTTTGCTGAAAAAATATGAAAATATTTCCCTATTTTGTTGATGCAATTTTTTCCTTCTTTTTTCGAGTTGATACATAAAAGTAATATGAAACTTGGTTCTAATTGAAAAGTGTCAAAAAATCTACACAAAATTTCACTATGAGTTTCAGAATAAACCATTTATCTAGTTATACTGTTTTCTTAAGAAAATTAGATTACAAATGTATATACATATTTTAGAATGAAATTATTTGTTTTAATTATGGACTGTTAATTTTACATAATTCCATACAGGATCAAAATCTAACAAAATCCTTCACTTTTTGGAGATATGGTAAAAAGAAGAAATGTTTCAAATCAAATTTCACTATAAGTCTCTGAATAAACGAACTATGTAGCCCTTGTTTTTGATATAATTTTATCCAGATTGTCGTTGTGATTGGACACTATAAATACCTTATTGATGGTTTTTCGTTATGAATTCATACGGAAGATGTTGTGCGCTCCATTCAAATAGCTTTTGAAATATTTGTGGTAAATATATATTTGAAAAAAATAGAAACCCCAAATCGGACTTTTAAAATTGCGTACTTTTAGTACTTTTAACTTAAATTACGTAGTTAGGATAAGCCATTGGTTGCTTAGATTGTATGGGAAAATACATATGAGGTCTACGGTTACGGTCCAGTGGAAATATGGGTGTCATATGGGCTCTCACATACACGATTTAGCGTGGTCCAAAATAATACAATGATGAGAGTAACTCCTGATTTGGTGATATTTACAGAAGTAACCCTAGAAACTTACATAAATAGCTGTATCATGAATGACCATAACAAATCCAGTTAGGATATAGTCATTTATGTAAATTTCTAGGTTTAATTCCATAAATGTCACCAAAGCAGGTGGTACTCCCATCATTGTATTATTTTTGACCACGCCAAATCGTATATTTTAAAAAAGGGCCAAAAAGACCCCTTTGATGAACCTCACGGGGGTTAAAATTCTGAACAAAAATATTACCCACATCCTCCTCTGTAAAGTTGCCAAAGACACTATATACCTAAAATGCAAGGATTCCAAGATATCTTAACTCGAATATTTCGAAAAAAAAACTAGAAATGGGCGGAACTTGCCCCGCCTACTTTGGTTACTTTCCAATGTAAACTTTAAAAACGCCGATACAAGGGTCTCATATTTTTAGCTCTACTTTCATAAGCTACTCACTTTTCCCATCATTTTGAAAAAAATTAATTTTGTTGCACAGTGTTTTTATAGGCCCCCGGGCCTCCCCGGGGATACATCAGTGTATAGCCACTAGACGGGTTTTAACTCAAAGGGAAAAATCGATGTCGGATTTTTTCATGCGGCACTCCCCTAAAGTGTTTAGTTTTGTTAGATTTTAAGATTGCCAAAGTTTGAGCACAATCGGAATATGTTAACACGTGCCACTGTGGCCTCAAATTTTCCATAGTAATTTGTATGGTGCTAAGGTCGAATTTTCACGATATCGCTCTGCAGACCACATTTGTTGTCCAATCGTTGAAACAATTTTACCCGTTAATTTCTGTGGCTAAACAAGTAATCCTACAAAAAAAATTGTAAATCGGGTCGGATTTTAATATTAGCTATGTATATAAAAGGCCCATGGAAACTTTGAGGCCCCAGTGGATCGTGTTAACATATTCCGATTGTACTCAAACTCTGGCAATCTTAAAATCTAACAAAACTAAACATCGATTTTTTTTTAAAAACCACCCTAAAAACGACCACCCTACAGTCTATGATGGAAAAAAGCCATCGACTGTAATATGAATGCAACATTGAAAAAATTGATTTCTGGAATAGAAGGGGGACAAATGAGTCGTCTTTGGAAATAAAAAGCTTCAATTTGAACTTCACAAATGCAAAATTGCAATCTTGGATGTATAAATAGGAGCTCCAAATGGCGAAAATTGTCTAGCAACTCTCGATTAATTAAATTAATTAGAAGAAAAACAAACCCCTCTAAAGTTGACTACCCCCGCATACGTTTTAAGGACCATGATCTGCGAATCTGCACCTGGAATGTTCGCACTCTTTATAGAGAAGGTGTAGTTTACGCATTGGCAGATGTACTTGAAAAGTACAAGGCCGACATTGCTGCCATACAGGAAATACGACGGATTGGGAAAGGCGTCACAACAACACCTAAAGGTGACGCACTGTATTATAGCTGCCATGACGTAAAGCATGAGTTTGACTGCGGATTTGTAGTTAGTCGGAGACTAAAACATCTGGTCTCCAGCTTCACCCCTGTGAATGAAAGACTCGCTGCAATTCGATTAAAAGCTAAATTCATCAACATCAGCTTTATTTGCGCTCATGATCCCACTGAAGACAAGGACGAACAGAACAAAGATGTATTTTACGAGCGCCTAGAAGAAACTTATGACCGTTGCCCTGCCCATGACATTAAAATTATTCTAGGCGATTTTAATGCCAAAATTAGAAAGGAGAATATCTTTGGTCCAACAGTCGGGAAATTCAGTCTCCACAGTGAAACATCTGACAATGGTATGAGGCTGATAGACTTTGCAGCTGCAAAAAACATGGTAGTTAGCAGTACCAGATTTAAGCATCTCGATATTCATAAGGGCACCTGGCTGTCTCCAGATCAAAGAACAAGTAATCAAATTGATCACGATCGTTCCGAGGAGCAAACATAGATTCGGACCACTACCTTGTTGCAGCAAAGGTACGTACCCGTCTTAACGTTGCAAATAAAGCACGAACAGATACAACGCGGAAGTTGGACATCGGTAAGCTGCGAACACAACAGGTAGCCACAGCATATTCCACTTAATTAGCCCAATTGCTTAATGAAAGCACTCCTCGTCCCGATAACATATCAGCACAATGGCAAAATATTGTCCACTCCATGCAAACAGCCGCAAAATCCATACTTGGATACCAGAGAACTCCATCAAGGAATCCATGGTATGACCAGGAGTGCCGTGCTGCTACCGAAGAGAAAAATGCGGTATATAGGGCTACTCTAAAATCAGTAGCAACGCGTAGCGCACGAGAGAGGAGAAACGTTTTTTCCACAGTAAAAATAGAGAAATGGAAAGACTGGAGTGTGAAAAAATCGAGATGTACAGGAGCCAGAATGAAGTCCGAAAGTTCTACCAAAGAGTGAAACATCAAACTGATGGCTTTGGTACAGGCACATCCTCCTGTAGAGACCAGCAAAGTGATACAGATAGTGTGCTAAGGATATGGAAAGAACATTTCTCCAAACTGTTGGTATCCGATAGTAGCGAAGACGGCGAAGATATCACAGATCCAATCCCAGAAGATGGTATTGAATGTATATCGCCCAGCCAACATGAGGTGAAGACAGCAATATGTCGGCTGAAGAATAATAAGGCAGCAGGAGTTGATGGCTTACCAGCCGAGATGTTCAAAACCGGAGGCGACACGCTGATAAGGTGTATTCATCAGCTAGTTAGCACCATCTGGCAGGAAGAACGAGTACCCGACGATTGGAACCTGAGTATCTTGTGTCCCGTCCATAAGAAAGGAGATAAGACTTTATGCTCTCACTATAGGGGCATAAGTCTTCTCCCTATACAAGATAGTGTCAGGGATAATGTGCGAGGTCAATGAAATAATTGGGCTATACCAATGCGGCTTTAGACCTGGCAAATCCACCATTAACCAGATATTTACCCTGCGGAAAATCCTGGAGAAGACCCAAGAAATGCAGATCGACAATTACCACCTTTTTGTTGATTATATAGCAGCCTTCGACAGCCCCCTACGTTCAAAGGTATTCCAAGCCATGTCTGAATTTGGTATCCTTGCAAATCTCATCCGGCTATGTAGAATGACATGAAGGTGAAAAGAAGTGGCAAAATATATACAAACAGCCATATGATACTTGCTTATGCCGATGACGTTTAAATCATAGGTCGATCGGTAAAGGAAGTAACTGATACCTTTGAAAAAGTCGAAAGGAAATTTGCTAAAGTGGGTCTGGCTGTAAACGGTGAGAAGACAAAGTTAATGGTGTCGTCGCGCAATGCGTCCATAGAGATCGGGCCCAACTGTTGACGTTGGTTCCTATAATTTTGAGGTAGCAAAGGACTTCGTCCACCTCGACACCGCCGTAAACACAACCAACAACATCAGTTGTGAAATACGAAGAAGAATAGTGTTGGCCAACAGATGCTACTTCGGCTGAGTAAGCAGTTAAGGAATAAAGCCACATCTCCTCAAACAAAAACTACGTTCTACAAAACGCTGATACTACCCGTTCAGAAGCCTGGGTACTTGCGCAAGCAGACAAGGCAGTGCTTGGTGTGTTTGAGAGAAAATTTCTTCGAAAGATCTATGGACCAATCTGCGTTGACGGTGAACATCGACGTCGCATGAACCACCAGCTGTATCTGCTATACAACGACACCAGTATAGATAAACGTATCGAGATGCAACGATTGCGTTGGCTAGGCCATATCATAAGAATGAGCGATGATGAACCCTCTAAAAAGGCGTATAAATTCGGGCCGCATAGCGGTGCACGCAGAATTGACAGGCCAAAGAATAGATGGCGCAAACAAGTGGACGACCCTATTATTGAATATTTTCTTTGACATTTAATTTTCAATAACAACAATGTTGTTTTTGTAAATTTGTTAGTTGTTGTAATTCATGCATCTACCTTATATAAATATGCATTGAGTTTGATAATAGTTTGAACGAATTTGTAATCGATTCGACTTTGTGAAACTGGCAATTTAATTTTAATTCCAATTACACTTAAAGAAAAACAATCGGGTATGTTCTGAGACGCACTTCACCTCTCACTTCACGCCTCAAGCATTTTGTTCACCTCATTAACGCTTATTTTTCGAGTATTTTATGGACGGACTAGGGTGTACTCTTCTTTTTAAATACCCCAATAAATATTAGCCCCAAGAAATTCGCAAAAAATAGGA
This sequence comes from Musca autumnalis, assembly GCF_047663935.1. Lineage (NCBI taxonomy): Eukaryota > Metazoa > Arthropoda > Insecta > Diptera > Muscidae > Musca > Musca autumnalis. The sequence continues at coordinate 79,292,071 of NW_027411644.1, forward strand.
GTAAATGCGGTGAACAAAATGCTTGATGTGTGAAGTGAGAGGTGAAGTGTGTCTCAGAACATACCCGAATAATTGACTTCGACAAACATAAAGAGAAAATTACCACTTAAAAATTTTACAACTTAAAACATTTCCGATTTAACAAAATTTATTTATCCTGCAATATTGCTTCGTGACACTTTAATTTGGTCAGCTCTCTTTCTCTCTCTCTCTCTCTCTCTCTCCTCTCTCTAACCCTTCTAATTACACAATTTCAACACTTTTCAACATCCAATAACCCCCTCCCAAAAAACGTCAATATTTCCATATGACCGATATTCTGTGTGTTTTCACGATGACTTGTAAGGTGATCGCCATAGCATCTATAAAAGGGAAGTTATGTTGATTTTTGTTGTTCATGTTATTCGAATACTACCATGGAACACTGCAACCAACGGTATACCATGTAAGCGATGTTCGTACATATATGGCAATGTGTGCAAAAATACAAAGGCCAATAATTCTGTTTTAGAACAACGCAGAGCATGGAGTTAGGGTTCAAATCATAGACCACCATCGAACAGCATGACGACGACCAACTACAATAGCTGGGTAACTAATAAAGACAAGAAATTACAACTACACTAGTCGGTGCATGTGACTACCACACACATAATGTAGTTACGTTATAGGCTCCTGAATGGTTTTTTGATTGCTGCTAGGGTAAGAAATCATCAAACGAATCAGTAGTTAAGCGTGACCATGATGCCTGACTGGATGGTCACTTGGAATTTTTTTTGTTTTTTTTTTTTTTTTTGGCGTGTGTGTCCTTTGCTGTGTGTGTTTTTTTTTTTTGCTGGTGGGATGATATTCGTTACTGGGTTATGTTGTTATTTTGCCAGGGCAATAATAGTTCAGCACTAAAGTACAAATTGAGTGAATTCAATAGCCAAGATCCGAAGAATTGATAAACTGAATATGCTGGTGTCACAATCAATGCCGAATAGAAGGAGGGAAGGAAGCAGGATACCCATCAAATTTTGCTTTGTTGAAGATGGTTTTTCGAACTGTATTAATGATTTTCCGTTGAACCAAAGAGCTTGGATTTGTTTCTAAAATTCTCAAGCGTAAAACTTTAAGAAGTATTTTTTATACCCTCAGACTGTAGGCTAACGAGGCCAGGGCGATTTGGAAACCTTAATGGGCCCTTCGCGTTTCTGATTCCTGGGATTGAACTGAGCAAAAAAGTCCTCTAGAGCATAGGTCTACGATGAAAATCGAGCCTCCCGATTTTGACTTTAAGTTTTTTATCCAGGTTTTTTAGACATTTTGGCATATAACAGCCAAACCATTGAGATTTTCGATGGAACACAAGTACAAAAATTGAAGCCAAGACAGTAATTAAAAACCGCAAAAGCTTTGGAACACTCCTTCAGGCAGTTTTGGCCTTGATATCGAAAAATATCGATAAATGGCACTGTGCTACAAAAGTTGACCAGAAAAATATTCAAGCGTTCTGATGCAAAATCGTGTTGGGATCCATGGACAACGACAATGCCTTTAGTTTGTTTGTGTCACTTCGTTTTATTTTTTATAACGGTAAAAGTAGTGAAAATCTGGGTTTCTTACATTTTCAAATTTAAACGGACATATCTTCTTTTTTTAACAACAGATTTCTATTGATCCTTCTTCCTTTTAAAGGGGTGAAAAATATCTTTCGAACAAGTTATTATTTTTTTAAATCGGAAAAGTGCAGTTTAAGACCTCCTCTCGAATCGTTTTTATTTTTGTTGTAACAACTTGTATTCACTGTCCCATTACGGCAGTACAAGTCATAGTATGAACTTCATACTTCCTGAAAAAATGGCCCTAAAGCTGTAAAAACACACGCGCACGATAACTCTCCAACGGATAAAACAATTTTATGCAAAATTTGGCAGTCCTAAAATTTTGCGCAATCTTAAATCAAGTTCTAAGATAGACCATACCGGTCCGCTCTTTTGCATACCTCCCCCACGACAGTTCAGATCCTTTCGCTAAAATGTTGCGCACGATAACTCTCGAAGGCAGTAACCGATTTGGCCATACTCTGCCCATCATGAAATTTCTACGAGACATACATAAATCAGGTTATCAGGTGGCAGGTGCGCACGACAACTCTCGCACCGAATACTGCATTGGTCCACACTTTGCATATCGTAATATATCTTCGAATATTATATAGAATTCGAAGGTTGTGCTTATAGGTCCACTTATTCCGGTACTTCCCTCACAAAAGTTCAAAAATATCACATAAACGGAGCAACAAATTTGGTCCAAACTTCGGATCTCGAAATAATTGTCTAAATTTAGATTATCTGTAAGGTGTGGCTTTATTGAAAGATAGAGCTTAAATAATTTCGAATATTTAAGCTCTACCTTTCAGTAAAGCCACACCTTACAGAGGGCGTATAGATTGTAATGCACTTATAGCTGATACAGTGCCGTTCTTCCATCTGAGGAATTTGAAAGTATCCGCCGCTAAATCCACTTTCACACTCATCACCACCTGGACGCCTGAAATGACACTCCCTCTGAATATATTACAACCACCAAGATATTGACGCGCAGGCCACTTCTATTTGTGAGAAAATCAGAATTAGGAACAATGTCCTCAAACCGCTTGCCAGCACTTGGACAGAAACCTTGTTGAGCAGAAACCTTGTAAAGCAATAGGCCGATCTGTGGAAGTGTGATATGCAAATTCCGCATTGAGAACGGCATCAGGATACCTCCAAGATTTTACCCGTATATCAGCACATCAATACGTTTTAGATGCAGTACTGCTTGGATGTTATCGGAATGGCAACAATCTTGTGGACACGCTTTTCCCACCCAGGCACATCAGGAGAGAAATTCACGATCTAGAGAGATATGATCAAAGGTACAGACGAGTATCTCCAGATCATGATCCTATCAGGCAGGCTTGGGTAGCATTCACACTGATGCAATTCCACAAACAGTTCAAAGCTATAGTTGTAATGCCGTACTAGGTGACCACCCACCATCAATCGCAGCAGAAGAATGTCAGCTACCAAGGCAAAAAAGATTAAAATCCAGACGGTGACGCCTGCTCAATTGGTATAAGTCCCGAATTGACAGCACGATATGCAAAAATTGTCATTCCTATATGCCCAGCTAACCCCACTCACATGACTCCTGATTCGACTGTGAACCGAAATTTTGGGACAGAGATAATTCCTTTTGGGGATGAAATCCCTTGGTTAGTATATTAAGAATCTCGAAGGACAGAATCAAGCAGAGCGACATTTTTGCAGAACACTTCGAAGCTGAAAAACGTCATGTTGTGGTGCTTTCATAGCGGTTCTTAAAATAAGGGACGAAAAGGACATTGAAGGAAGCGAGTTAGAATGTCTAAATGCTCTACGAAAATAATCCTCATTCGATTTGACTGAAGACATGTCATCTCATAAATAAGCTAAAACAACAGTTAACAAAGATATGACGCTAATTTCAGATGCCTTACAGGGTCTTCATCAGAAACTTCCTCAAGCCATAACTCGAAAGTTGGACTCACGGTGGATCTGTCCTTCGGTATTCATAATGTACTCACCAAGGGCTTTCATCCCCAAAAGGAATTATCTCTGCCCTAGATTTTCACCTCCATTTTGGTCACAGTGTTCTTTATGGAAGCAAACAGTTCAGATTGCATAATTTTTAAGTCTAGATACAGAAGATTCAGATAACTGAAATAATACACAAACAACCATATTTACGTTGCTACAACAACAGCTATCTTGTCAATGTGGTCCTCGGAGTACATTTGCCATCTAAATCTAAATTCTTTTAGGACTGGAATAGATGACACCGTGCAAAACACCAGCCCTACACGCGGTACAGGTCCGCAGCTGTCAAATCTACTTAACTAAATAAAGTAGCGTTTTGGTTACAACCACAGCCACATTTGGTTACAACCACAGCCACATTCCTAAAGACAGGGACAGATTGCAACAACCGGCGTCCTATGAACTAGGCAGGTGACCGACAACGATATAGTAAAATGTATCGAGCTACAACGCTTTCATTGGATAGGTCATGTCAATAGCATGGATAAGGATGATGTGAAAATCTTAAAACATGGCATATGTTTCATATTTTTTTTGTCCATAATTTGAACGCAGCTCTTTTAAAGTGAATAGAAAAGTTTTGTATTCATGTACACAATACTGTTTTTGCAAAAGTATGAATGCTTTTCTAAAATACAAAAATAAATTTTCTAGTTTCCCCTACATTCACCATTATTTTTTTTTTCTTGCAAAAACCGGTTTTTGTGCTTTGCCTACTGTTTTGCTTCTACTTTTTTGTCTTTCCTCCCCTCCATCGTATCTACACGCACATTGACTCCATGTCAACAACCCAGCCAACAATTTTTGCCGATGGCTCTGATATCAGATTTTTTCCGAGATTTCGTAACCTTTTTCCGGTTATTTTCCGAGTGATCTGCACAATCTCTGAAGGGAAATTTTGATTCGTTTTCTTTCCGCTTTTTTTTCGAGTACTCTGCACATACTCTGAAAGGAAATTTTAATTAATTTTTTTTCCGATTAGTTTCCCAGTACTCTGCACATAATCTGAAAAAAAAAACTTTGATTTGTTTCTTTTCCTCGCGATCAAAATTCATAAACTCGGTTGAGAGTTGATTGTCTACATTGCTTTAAAACACAACAGCCTAAACACTAATTTCAAAATAAAATAAAAAAAACTTATTTCTCAAAATAAAATAAAAAACTAAATTTGTATAGAAAAAATAAATTTATAAAAAAAAATAATAAAAAAACAAGTAAGCAAAGGCTATAGTCGGACGGGCCGACCATGTGATACCCTACACCACAACCTCTAGGAATTAGCTATGTGCAACCGCCTTGGACGCTGAAAGTCCGGGTTCGATTCCCAGACGTAGCCACATCAAATGTTAAACGGTGGCAAAATACCCCTTTGTAATGTTGGCGATATTACCTGAGTATTTCAGCCATGAAAAACGTCTCTACAAGTGGCAACTTAGGACACACCGTTCGGAATCGGCGATAAAAACTAGGTCACATATCAATAACTTAATATGAATCCATTGATATGAGAGAAGCCTCCCTTGTCCCTCCCTTTTACCAATATCTCAGGAAGTATGGACTTACCCCGGAAAAATTGTACCGTTGCAATAGGGACCGTGAAAACAACCTCCTTCAAAAAATTCAAATAGATCCGATACGAGTCCTCAAACTGCAATTTTCCCAATTTTTGTGTGGGAGATACTCGAAGGACGGGACTGGTATAGTCCATATCCTAACCTGATACATGACTGGATGAAATAATACGGCGTGCAAAGTTTGAAAAAATCAGAAAATCTCCTTGAGAGTTATCTTGCGGATTTCCATTTTTTTAGGTTTCTTGTTTGTTTTTCAGGGTTTCTTGGAGATTTTTGGCCATAATCTCAGGAAGTATGGATTTGCTATTGCAATTGTACCATCGTAAAGGGGACCGCAAGGGACGTACCCGAAGGTGTGGACCGATATAGTCTTACCCGATCGATCAATCGATTGCTCACTTCGCCAGTCATCGTTCACAAAATTTTTCGAAAAAAATTTTGAACTTTTATGGGGGATGTGTGGACCTATATAGCCTTTATTTGAACTTAAACTAAGTTTGGACAACATATTACGAAGTATAAAACTTGGTTCGAATCGGTAGATCCGTTCGAGAGTTATCGAGTGCACCAGCCAGCTAGACAGTAAGAGTGGCAGATGAACGGATAGGGCTAAATCTACTCCGCATTGTCTGAAACGAATTTCGTCCAAACATACTTAGGTTCTAAAACGATTGTTTCAATAAAACACATCTTTGGTCGTAAAACATCCAGTTGGACAACTGAACTTAAAATTTCTCTGTCATGATAGAGATAATTTGTAGCATGGGAGGAAATTGTGGTTCTCTACACAAATCCCATTATATATTAGGCAGTTTGCCCGTTATCTAGCAGACACATTATTGCAATTTGCATCAGGGGAAAGGTTAGTAGTTATTTTTCCATATGTAGGCTACTTTGCCGATATATGCCTTCCAGGAATTAAAATATGGACCAAAAATAAAATTTGTATATTTTTCATACGAAAGTAATGGTCTATGTCACCCGCTAAATAATATCAGATCATTATGCAAAATTACAGGCATTTCCTTTTACCGAAACTCTTACCTCGTGCAAAATTTCGTGACTATTGAGCTATAATTGCGACCTCTAGCGTGTTTATGATTACACTACAAACAAAAAGTTGGATATATTAGGCTGTAACTCTGTTATCTGATCACGTACATGAACATACTTGACATCAATGGAAAGGTCAAGAGATCGGCTTCCAAATATAACTCACGAGGGAGGAATGTGTCCTTCAGGAACAAAGATACAAGCTGTATATTAAAATTTTTCACAATTTTCACACAAAAGTTGTGGTCATTTAACCCTCTAAATATTATCTGATCGCCATCTCAAATTGCAGGCATCTTCTTTGTCATATACTCTTACCTTATTTTAAATTTCGCGTTGATCGGACTATTTTTGCGACCTACAGAGCGGCTACAAAATTGGATAATAATTATGTTTTTGGTCCATTTCACCCGCTAAATATTTCACGATCATCACCAATTAAAATAGCGATCTATTCTGATGTGAAACCGACCTCCATACCAAATTTCGTGACGATCGGTCCATAATTGCGGCCTGGAGTTTGATTACAATTTATAATGGACAGACGGACACACGGACGGACGGACGGACGGACGGACACACATCTCAAAATCGCTTTATCTCGTCGAGATATGAAGATTGGTATAGCACATTGGGGGTCTCCGACGAATATTTCGCGGTGTTACATGAATTTTTACCAAAACAAACTTATAATACCCTTTTCCACATTGTGGTATAGGGTATAATAAACAGAGTTTTGATTATAAGTAACTTTTTCTTGCTTTAAAGAAGATTATTTAAAATGAATGAATTGGTTCATATTTTGCAAAAGAGAATAGACATACATACGAGTATATCCCATGTTTATGTTTCTTTATGAATAAGGTTCACACAATGTAAAAAACTGAACATTGGAGACAATTTTTTAACACCATTCATAAACTGAATGAATTTGTTTTTTATGTGTATACTACTAGCCGGCCCGGTCCACGTTGCTGGCCCTTGAAACAGTTTTATGTTACCTTTTGTTAAGTAAATTATATTTTTCTTGCGTCGCAAAATAGTCGGGAACTGCAAGTGACTATAAATAAAACATCTTCAGAAATGTTGGTGTCAATATGAAGTTTTGGCGGTATGTTAACTGATGACTTGAGGCATGCATTTATTTCATCTGCTGGAATAGTATAACTGGCAGTGTTTGTCTGAAATCTAAACGTGAATTGCTCTTAAATCATTTAAGAATCGTTCTAAAGCTTCTTGGGAATTTTTATGAGCCACCGTACATGCGTTCCAGATGATAACTTCTATTTAATATTCAATCAAAAGAATGTCCAGTGGCAACTTAAGTGTCGACTGTGTCGTCCTTGCACCTTCTTATAATGTATACCTGATGAAGCTATAGCTAGCGATATGTTGCCTTCTAATCTAAAGACTTGCTTTCCAAAAAGACCAAAGCTTCGTTATGCATAACATCTGGTATTTCCATTGATTTGTAACATATTTCAGAAATTGGGAGTGGTCGGGTCTTACGGCTAAAATATGTACACAGGGTTGGGGAAACGGGCACGTTTGTAAGTTTATATAGCCTATTTCCACCAAGGGCCTTTCCTGTACATCATCTGAAAATGACATGGAAATCGTTTCAGAAGTTTTGGAGATATAACGTATTTAAAAAATGGGCGTCCCGGCATGGGGGAGGTACTCCGTCCCCTCGGAAATTCAAAAAAATATATAGCCTATTTTCACAACGGTTGTTCATGGTGGGCCATCGCTGTACATTCTCTGAAATTTAAAAAAAATCGGCTCAGTAAAGCAAAGACAGAGTTTTAATAAAATAGGGCAAAGGGGAGGTACACCGCCCCCTCAGAAATTCAACAACATATATAGCCTATTTTCACCAGGGGTCATCCCTATCAATTCTCTGAAATTTTCAAGAAAATCGGTTTAGTAGTTTTGGACATATAAGATATTTAAAAAGTGGGCGTAGTCTGGTCCCAAATGAGTACATAGGGTCAGAGATCAACCACCATTGTCCCCAAATTATTTTTCTCACCGATACGTTCTTCAGTTTTGTTAAAATATCGTTTTCAAAAAATAGGGCATGCTCCGAAATTCAACAAAATATATAAACTATTTTCACAACGGGTCCTCCCAGTAGATTCTCTAAAATTTTCAAGAAAATCGGTTAAGCAGTTTTGATATATAAGCTATTTAAAAAAGTGGGCGTGGTCGGGTCTTTATGCCCCAAATCAATACCTAGGGTCGGAGGCACAAATTAATTTTCTCTCCTATACGTTCGTCAATTTTGTTAAAATAGCGCAATTAAAAAAAAGGGCATGGGGAAGGTTCCCCACCCCCTCCGAAATTCAACAAAATATATACCCTATTTTCACCACGGGTCCTCCCAGTAGATTCTCTGACATTTTCAAGAAAATCGGTTAAGCAGTTTTTGATATATAAGCTATTTAAAAAAGTGGGAGTGGTCGGGCCTTTAGGCCCGAGACAACAACCATTGTCTCGCAAATTAATTTTCTCTCCGATAGGTTTTTATTTTGCTAAAATATCGTTTTTAAAAAATAGGGCATAGCATACCCCGCCCCCTCCGAAAAGCAAAAAAATATATAGCCTATTTTCACCACCGGCGTTCCCTGTACATTATCTGAAATTTTCAAGAAAATCGGTTCAGCCGTTTTTGAGTCTATTCGGAACATACAAACAAACAAACATACTAACATACACACATTGTCTTTTGTATATTTGATATACAGGGACTGCACTTTCTAGGTCATGCTTTACGAATTGATGATGGAGATATTCGCAATTAAAATCTACAGGAAGGGAAGCCCAAGATTTCTGCGAAGCTTCTGACGAGAAGGAACAACTTGAAACAGATGTTCGATGCTCTTTCTTTCTCTAATAGGAATTTTAGTATAATTCCACTGAGGCGTATTCGTGTTGTTAATACGTATACGCCAAAAAGTCCTTGGGAAAGAATTCAATTAAATTTAATGAATTGAGGTTCATCACTGCTATAAATGTGGATATGTGAAGTGTATTTTTTAATGACCATCGTGTTTTTGTAAAAATATTTTCGTAAGGACTTCCAAGGACTTGTAACGAATATTTTTCTAAGGACTATCACACCTATAAGCGTGATTTTTTAAAGAATATTTTTGTAAGGACTATCAGACCTATAAACGTGGATTTTTAAAGAATATTTTTTTAAGGACTATCAGACCTATAAACGTGGATTTTTAAAGAATATATTTGTAAGGACTATCAGACCTATAAACGTGGATTTTTAAGGAATATTTTTGTAAGGACTATCAGACCTATAAACGTGGATTTTTAAAGAATATTTTGGTAAGGACTATCAAACCTATAAACGTGGATATGTGAAGTGTATTTTTTAATGACCATCGTGTTTTTGTAAAAATATTTTCGTAAGGACTTCCAAGGACTTGTAACGAATATTTTTGTAAGGACTATCACACCTATAAGCGTGGATTTTTAAAGAATATTTTTTTAAGGACTATCAGACCTATAAACGTGGATTTTTAAAGAATATTTTTGTAAGGACTATCAGACCTATAAACGTGGATTTTTAAAAAATATATTTGTAAGGACTATCAGACCTATAAACGTGGATTTTTTTAAGAATATATTTGTAAGGACTATCAGACCTATAAACGTGGATTTTTAAAGAATATTTTTGTAAGGACTATCAGACCTATAAACGTGGATTTTTAAAGAATATTTTTGTAAGGACTATCAGACCTATAAACGTGGATTTTCAGAAGGAATATTTTTGTAAGGACTATCAGACCTATGAATGTGAATGAACGTGGACTATCAAACTTACAAGCGTGGATTTTTGTTTTTCATCTCATTTTAATTTTTGGATGAACATTGAGAGAGCTATCTATTTGCAAAATTTGTATTCCATTGAGAATAACTACTAAACAACTACACCCTTCTCCGGCTGTTTCTCCCTCCCATCACATATCTTCCCATGACATAAAATATTTTTCCCAGCCCCGTATGGCGTTTTCTGGTATTTTGTTCAAATAAACATTGACAAAATTTTAATAAGCCTCTCCGCTAATTCTCTCTCACTCCCCCCAAAAATTATCATCACAGCACACACCACATTTGGTGGCTACTGTTTGTTTTTTTTTTTTTTTGTGAAATGAAATACCATAATTAATGATTTCCATACTCTCTCATGATCTCGACGTTTGTCTGACTGTTCCTTGGTTCGCAACATACTACTACCACCATATAACCCACTTGTTACTGTTATTGGATTTTAAATTTAACTTGACTAATCGCATGTCAGGGGACGACGACGACCAAAAAATGAAAATATCAACAACAACTCCAACAAACGTAAATAAGCCAATGATCTGCAGCCACAAAAAAATTTCCAAAAATATGGTAACTGGTTAAAAAACTCCACTCATATTCATCCAAAAATAAAAATTACAAACAGTTAAGCCAATGAACGAATGGATGGACATATCGATAGACTGGCTGGTTGACTTGTCGGACAGGCAGGAGTACAGAGACGTCGACGACGACAGCCAAACAACCAAAGCAAGACGAGTTTTCTTGCACTCGAAATGAATGTAGCCGGCAAATTTAAATGACATCAATTTTAAGCCAAATTATTAGTAATATTGGCTATATGAATATTGTTAGTGTGCCTATTTGCTCCTCCATAAGCCTAACATCTCTTGTAATTTTTGTGGCTTTGGTCTAAAGAAATAGCACCCCTCCGCCAACCCTCCTAACCTAACGACAAATTCATTTGTGGCACACAGTCTAAAAAATAGTATTTTGTTTTTGTTCACTGGACTTCAAGTCAATTCGACAACACAAATGTGCATTTAAATGCGGACATTTTAAGTGATAGGTTCGGCATACTTGCAAATTTGGCTAAAACAACAAAAAAGAAAAACTTTGAAATAAACATTGAAACAGGTACAGGTTAGGCTATACTGGGATACTTTTGGTAAATAACGAATTTTTGGTGTGCTAAATGGTACGAATATCGGAACTTTAGAAGAAAATGCGGTTTACTCTGAAGTTATAATGGCCTTAATATCGCCATATAAACAGGGAGTATCTTAAAAAACTATTTCCACATTGAGATCAGCCTAATTAGAAATATGTTTCTAATTTCGTCTTATGGAATCGACATTCCATCCCGAGCCACATAGTATATGAGTAAATATTTCTTGTTGTTGTTGTAGCAGTGTTTATTATTAAGTTAGTATGTTCGTTCCTCTGTTCAATCCGGCTCTGGGTCTATCTCCAGTTCCAGGAAAGATCCACTGGATTTAGATGGGCAGATGAAAAGGTGTTTTGTGTCTTGCGGGCCCATGCCGCATACTGGGCAGATGTCTTGCACGGCGCGGTCGATTTCCGCCCGTTGCCCACAATTCACTTATACCTGCTCCTATGTTGCAACTCTTCAGATGATTTAACCACTTGTTCCGCTTATGTTCGCCGACCAGCCTGTTAACTTCCAGTGTCAGCTACCTGATTCTTGGGTCATTGGGGTTGGCTCGACAAAGCTCATCACGCTCATTTGCTAATCCCGTCGCCTCTGCTGCGAAGTATTGTCTTACTTCGTGTATTCGACCAGCAGGAGTATGGCGAGCGGCTGCAGCAGTGATGATTTCTCGGAACGTCCTTTCCGCTACCCGAACATCAGAAGGATTGGGCAGTTCTCTGAAGCAGTGATTGGTGAACTCTCTGATACTTGGCCAATCAGCTTTCCTATGATTGACGAACGCGCGGCGATCAGAGGTTATGAAATCGGGTGGTCTGCTAATGGAGACATATATTGGGAGATGGTATGATCCAAGGAAAATGACAGATGGCCACACGCAGAGAAAAAATATTGTTGGAACAATCATATTCTAAGAACAAAATAGTGTATTTTAAAATTCTTAAAATATGTATTGTTGGCGCAACAATATATTTTGTGTCATCATGTTCCCTAATAAAAAATATAGGGTTGAAACAACAATATATATTTTCAGATTTTTAAAATACACTATTTTGTTCTTAGAATATGATTGTTCCAACAATATCTCTTCTCTGTGTGCAGGTAACGTCATTTGTCAGACCAGGTGACACGATGATTATGTCTGGCGAACTGTGACACTCTCCTCTAATTCTGGCAGGGGCGTCCTCATTGACCAAACAAAACGTAGAGCTATCAATCTGATCAGCCAGAGCTGTACCCCTCTGGTCATTTCCGAGGACGAATGCCACATCTCTTGATGCGCATTAAAGTCCCCCAGGACCAGACGATTATGACCTTCCTAAAGCGGGCTAATGTCAGACTCGTAATCTGAGATACAGCTATTCCTCGGCGGGATGTCTACGTTCAGCAACTCTATATCGGCAGTTCTACACCTGACTGCTGCCCCCCTACATTGAATGTACTGGTCATTATAGACAGGCTCAAGCGAGATAGGTCTGTATTGGACAGACTGGTGCAATAGGAAAGCTAATCCCCACCTCCATTTCTGGTGCGATCCTTCCTTAACACGTTGTAACCATCACAAAGTTGTAAGCTTCAGTTATTGTTGAGCTTGGTTTCTTGCACCGCCGCGACTTTGATGTTCTTCCGACTCATGAAATCTACTATTTCATCAATCTTACCTCGGAGTCCATTGCAATTAAATTGCAAAAAGGATGCATTTTCTGGGATTGGGACAACAACGGCTGGTGTTAAAGGCTGTGTGTGCGGTTGCTTTCGTGGGGACTGCGGGGGAGTTTAATAATCAGCTGCCGTGGGATTGGTAAATATTTTTTCGTTAGAGTTGCCTTCCATTATAAAACTAAATTATAACTGAATTTCAAAGTCCACATTAAATGACTAGAGTAGGGCACCTCGCATACCATTCTTGCAATAAAAAAGGAGTAATTGCTCTGTAAGCTCCAATAGTACTCTGACAAACACACACACACATAAAGAAAAAATATAAGAAAAACAAACGTTATGAACGAAACTAAGGCAAGATCGTCGCCGTCGCTGTCGTTGTCCATCGTCAATTGGTGTTTTATGGTCATAAAACAATTTTTGAGTTATATGCAAATATTGAACATCGATCGGCAAAAAAATGACAACCACTGCCGCTGCACTCTTGACCATCCCGACTGATGTTTGTTTATTTTTCTGCTGTCCACCAAAAAACTTAACAATAATAAAGGCAATAATATACAAACAAGAACAACATTTTACGTCAAAGTTAATAGAAAAAGCCGATAAGCGGTTATGTGGACAAGTGAAATAAAAGAACGACAATAACACGAAGAACGAACAACTGACAAATCAACAGAAATAATCTATTTGCATGAAAATATTTGTGGAAAAATGTGCAAGAAAAAAATGTTCTTTTCTTAAAAATGCATAATTCTATGTCACTTAGAGGTACCGGAAGACAAATGCATAGTGACCCATTTCTTTCGGTGCGATGACAACAACAAGTGACAACGGTAATTACCTGTTCTGTGCACCCTTAGTTCCTTATTATGGGAGATATTTCTTTAAGCTTACCTGGAAGTAAGATATGTTTTCAAGCCATATTAGCATGTTAGAAAATAATCCCTGGTTATTAACTGTAAAGTACTCGATGAGTGCTCCTTTCACGACCACCTGATGATACTCCACTTCATGTCTCTACAGGCGGCATTCAACAACCACCACATAGGAATCCACCAAAAAGCGACAGGTACAAAATCACTGAACGAGCACAGTCCAAGCTGGGCGCATCGAAATGCCTGACAACAGCCACTGAGGTTGAGCGCTCAGTGAGGAATGTAACAAAAGCTCTTGTTTGGTGGGCAAAGGATTTAGCAAATCTTAGGAAGATCAACAGAAGGCTTACAATAACCCCAGGAAAATAAAACGGTACACAGATTGGGAGGATTCCGTGCAGTTCTCCCAATCTGTGTACCGCTTTATTTTGCTGGGTTTTTTGTAAGCCTTCACTAAGTATAGAAGCGAAATAAAGAAAGCTAAACGTAAAACTTGGATCTGCTTTAACTAGTCGATAGAGGGAGTCATGCATTGACGGATTGACAGAATGCTCAGCAGTAGGACAATCAACACAAACATCGGGAAAATTCCATTCGGAAGTCTATCACGAGGGGCACACTACTAGGTGGTGTCCTACCATCACTACTGTGGCTTCGGGCGATAATTGGCAAACTTCGAGTCAAAACCATCTCATTTGCAGATAAGGTGGTCATCATGATTAGCGGGAAATTCCCACAAACTCTACTTTAATTTATGCAAGTAACTCTAGTCAAACTATCGAAATGCGTATACAACAATGCTCTTGGGATGAACCCATCAAAGACAGAACTGGTTCTGTTCACGAACAAGACAAAAGTCAAATTATTCACCCTTACAATGCTGGATGGAGTCACGAATTAATGTGCTAATTTCATTCTTGCCTATGGATCTTGGGTGTAATGGAAAGTATTGAACAAGGTATTCGATCTTCATAAGTAAAATAATGTCCAAAGAGTGGCATCAGTACAATCCAACGTGCAACGAATGGCCCTCACTTATCATGGTCTACTCCGATCAGAACTACTGAAATTCTACTCCGGTCCTCGAAAGGGATCAGTGGGGTATAGCACTACGTTTTGAACGGTCAATGAGAACGCCCCTACTACAATTAGCGAAAAGCATCACAGTTCGCCCGACATAACCATCGCGACACCTGATCCGACAAATGACGTCACCTGGCAAGCCATCGTTCCTCTTGGATCAGACCATATCCCCACAATTGTCTTCATCAGCTGATCACCCGACTTCGTCACGCCACAGTAGGCTACGAGATTACCAAATGAGTGTAATGGGCTTCGTCGTGCCAACCCCAGTTACCCCAAAGTCAGAAAGTAACAGGTTGGTCGGTGAGCATAAGCAGAACAAGTGGTTAAATCATCTGAAGAGTTGCAAAATTGGAGTCGGAATAAAGGAATAGTGGGAAACGGGTAAGTAACTCTCAAACCGTTGGAAGAGTGAAGATAGGTCCTCAGTCAGGCGTTACGCTGTCTGATTTTAAGAGTTGCGCAAGTTATTTTAATCGACAATTTGTCGAACACCCAGGTAGTGCTCAAGTCCCTATCCGGTAGCACTTGGGGTGCAGATAAAGAAACCTTGTGGACCACATATAACTCGATAGGACGGTCAGTAGTACCTAGAGTTGGGTAATCTAGTTCCTAGTTCCTTGTACTAGTTTCAAAACGTATGAGTAACATCATGAAATGTAACGTGTGATATGAAGTATACGCAGTTTGTTCAAAGAAAAAATGTGGGCCATTGGAACTACGAAGTGAACTACATATATAGTTCCATAAAGTTCCTTTGGCACAACTCTAGTAGTAACCTATGCAGCGTCAGTGTAGTCCGCGAATATAAGTGCAACGCGATGGAAAAATATTCTAACTTGTCAAAATGCCACCGTGAGAAGTGCAACAGGGTGCCTCCTCATACCTTCAGTGGACCATCTAAATGAGTAGATTCTTCCAGTACAGCAACACAATGGCATGCTTTTGTTGCAGTACTTGCCCGGGTGTTACCGTAAGAGCCATCCTAATCACATTAGGATGTCATAAACAACTATCGTGTGAACGCGATCCACGGGGAACATTCCCCATCTATCGCAGCTAACGAGCATCAACTGCCACGACAACCCAGAGTAGTTTTGGCTCAACTACGATACGCGGCACAAGCCCGTAAAACTCACTGCACCTTTTCAACTGTCCTACCAAACCTACTTAACTGACTCCAGCTGATTTGTGATTACATACCATCAAAGCAGCCAAACACTACAGGCAACAAACTACGGTAAGCCTAGATAATGTTATGCTTATAAAATCGGTGAGCGAAGAGTTAGGGACATGGACAATGATCAAGTATCCTTCTGCAATATTGAAGAGAAAGAGAGCAAGTAAAAAATTGTCAATTCGGATCGGGAGCAACTTTTTATACCCTACACCATAAAATATCCTGAACTAAAATGGAAAAATTAGTCTTTTTCCTGTCCACAATTATGGGTGGGGTTATTTTATGACCACGGATACCCCAAATGCCTAAATGAGGTCAGAAAATTAATTTTATAATGTCTTCAATCGGGCGACAACTGTAAAAAAATTTTGCTATATCTCAAAAATATCTAAAACTGGTATGTACCGTTATATGGGGCTATAACAAAAGATGGACCTTTACCTTTATAGGGGGCATATATCAAAACATGGGCCAATGTTGACAATTTTTGCTGAAGAAGTTCTGTGACTGCAGAGAATTTTAAATGTCAAAGTACAGCTAATTAGGTTAAAAATTTTAGTTAATATTCTCAAAATACCTAAAATCCGGAGGTACCGTTATATGGGGGCAATATCAAGATATGGTGGTACTTAGTGACAACTTTATTTTGTTGCTAACTTACCTAAAAATTTCGTTAATTACCCAAATTTTAAGCATTTAAATTTTACCGATTTCTGTCGGTTACCAAAAGTTGCGTTAGAGAATCCCACCACGTTTGGCAACGTTACATTGACTGGCCCGAAGAGGTGCACAAGTTATTTCAATCGACAGTTTTTCGAACACCCCAAGAGTGACAGGACGAAGAGAAGAGTACTACGTCGCATCAGATCTCTTCCTGCCGAAGATGAACCACCACAGTTTACAATGAATGATATTGCGAATGCCATCAAGAACGCTAAATCATCCATGGTAATGCTAAAACAGCTGGATGAGCCGGTAGTGGAATATCTCACTAAAGTTCTCAACCTGTCGCTAGCCACCCTCATTGACCCGAAGCCTGGAAAATGGGCAGGGTGATCCCCCTACTAAAGTCAAGCAAGGATGCAGCAAATGTGAATCGTACAGGCCGATTTCGATTTTGTCGCCTATAGCAAAGACTCTTGAGGCCTTAGTCCTCCCCAGCGTCAGAAATAGCTGTCTAGTTGCCGATCATCAGCATGGATTCCGTAAGCACCACAGCACGACAACAGGACTGCACGCCATTTCCACATATGTATATTTGTCGAGGTCTCAACCAGAAAAGGCCGTGTGATAGAGCGGTTATGGTGGCGCTTGACTTCTCAAAAGCCTTTGATACTGTCAGGCACTCCATGCTGTTTGAGGACATTTAGACAAACCTCCGGCCCAATTCTGACACGTTGAATAATCAATTATATGTGTGGACGCCAGTCGTACGTGGAATTCAGAAACAAGAAGTCCAAAACCCGTAGAGTGAAACAGGGAGTTCCCCAAGGTCGGGTGAAATCTCCGGAACTGTTTAACCTCTACCACTCCTGTATTCCGCCCCCTCCAGACGGCTTTGAGGTCGTAAAGCATGCGGATGATTGTACGATCCTGGCGTCAGGTACCTACCCTGATGACATCTGTGAGAGACTGAACTCCTATTTACCCGATCTTACCACCTTTTTCCACGCGAGGAATATGTAGATATCCGCCACTACATTTACGACCACATGGACGTGGTCGATGGTAGCAGAATTCCGAAAACAAACTGCCACAAAATTCTAGGGGTCACATTTGACACTACGCTCACTTCGTCCGCGCATGCTGCAGCTATCTGCGACAAACTGACATGCAGAAACAAGGTCCTCAAGTCGCTAGCCGGCAGCACTTGGGGTGCAGTTAAAGAAACCTATTTGACCACATATAACGCGATAGGTTGGTCTGTTGTAAGCTATGCGGCGCCAATTTGGTCCCAGAATTCAGTTGATACGAAATGGAAAGAGATTCAAACTTGTCAGAATGCCGCCCTGAGAACAGCAACAGGGTGTCTCCTCAAGTCTTCAGTGGACCATCTACATGAGGAACGAAGATTCTGCCAGTACAGCAACACAATGAGATGCTTTCGTTGCAGTACTTGCTCGGGTGTTACTGTGAGAGCCATACCAATCACCATCTGCTGGCTATGCCCGGCACACCCAGGCATATCAGGAAGGATATTCATGCTCTAGAGAGGGAGGTCCAACAATATAGGAGAAAACCCCTAGATTAACACGCATATTAGGCAGGTCTAAATAGCATTCACACGGACGCAGTTGCTAAGGCCATAAGCAAATACAGTGTGAAAAAGTCCTCAGAGTACATCCACCATCTATCGCAGCTGAGTAACGTCAGCTGCCACAACAAACCAGAGTAGTTTTGGCTCAACTATGCTCGGGATATTGCAGTCACCTAAATCCTTATTGGGCAGATATAGGTCGCGCCGTGCGAAACATATGCCCAGTATGCGGCATGGGCCTGAACGACTCACTGCACCTTTTCAACTGCCCTGCCAAACCTACCCATCAAACTACAGTGGATCTGTGGTTACATGCCATCGAAGCAGCCACTTTCATGTGACTGGAGATAGATCCAGAGCCAGATTGAGCAGAAGAACGAACACGCAAACACACGATAATAAACACTGTTACAACAACAACTACTGACGTTATATGTCTATGCGTCCATCATATTTCGGATTTTTTTAAGATCGCAGGCAGTACTTTTATATGTTGTATGTATGTATGTTGGTGACGTAGAGGATGAATGATACCAAGCAACGGTCTTGCCCGGCTTTAACATGGCAAAGCCCAGGATTTATCTTGGTCCCTCTTTCATCTCGAGTGGACACTGACCTTCCCGTGGTGTCACCTGGGGAGCTGCCTTTAACATCCGTCAAAGGTAGTGAGCTAAAATGTGCCGCGCGTTCACCCATAAGAACGTTAAAAACTTGGGTTGGGCGTTAGGCTAGTAACTCACCCCGTCAAAACACCGCCTACTATGAAAAACAAAGAAAAATTTAAAAATTTAAAGATGCAAATCGCTTCCAAACTTTTCGAAACTCAAATCATTTTTTTCCATTTTTCGCGGTTCTTAAGGAGAAAAAGCCTCACAAACATGACTAATTTTGAAAAAAAAAATGTATTTAAAAATGAGAAAAAATAGTTACATTCTATGCTAATTTATGAAACAAAGTACTGTTATTAACGCCTTAACTTAAGTTGAATCATTTAGTGAATTTTCTAAGCTTCAGTTTTCTAGTTATGAAAATTCCTCTGAATTGCAAGGGTTGCCAAATATTTTGGTTATAATATAAAAATGAAAATATTTAATATAGATGTGTGGATTTCCTTAAAGTTTTAGTTACTTTCCAAAAATTCGCAAGAATGGCCACTAGTACCAAATTGTAGCCTAGCTCCTGTAAGTTTCAAAACTGTATAGACTTTTTGCGGAAATTTGCGGTTTAGGCAGTTATGAGTTGAACTCCCTTTTTTAGTTGCTGAATTTATAGTTTTTGAATTTTTTAAATTATTTTTATTATCCTTTCTTACATTTATTTTCAATACAATGTTTTTGTACTATTAGAGATTTCTATTGTCATGGTAACTTAGAGGCACAATGTCTTGGTAACAGTAAAATATTTAAATTCAAGATGATTCGTTACATGGGAACTACGCGAAATCTTGGACGTAGGACTGTTAGAGTGTTTTTAGGCCACGAGGACCAAATTGATAAAAATTTCAGTTCGATATATTATCTAGAAGTATTTTTGTCACACCTTCCCATGTAAGTGCCACAACTGTGGAATATCAGGACTCTCTACAGAGCAGGTGCAGTTTGCGCACTGGCGGATGTACTTGGCAAGTACAAAGCTGATATTATCGCCTTACAGGAAGTACGATGGAACCGGGCAGACGTAAAAATAACAAACGATTACGCACTGTATTATAGCTGCCATGAAACGAAACATGACCTAGGTTTCGAATTTATGGTAAGTAGTTTTTTTTTAACATCAGTCTCCTCTGCGTTCATGCCCCGACCGAAGAGAAAGATGAACAGACCAAGGATATATTCTTCGAGCGCCTAGAGAGAGCATATGATGACATTAAGATTGTTCTAGGAGATTTTAATGCTAACATTGGGAGAGAAATATCTTTGGTCCCATGATCGGAAAGTTGAGCCTTCACGGGGTAACATCCGACAACGGAATGAGGCTTATCAATTTTGCAGATGGGAAAACAAGAAACCAGATTGATCATGTTGTGATAGACGGAAGACAGTCGTCCAGTGTGTTAGATGTCCGATCGATTCGAGGAGCGAACATCGATTCGGACCATAACCTTGTAGTAGCAAAGGTAAGCACTCGCCTTAATGTTGCGGCAAAAGTGCGATCTAACAAAGGACGGAAGCTGGATGTCGAGAAGCTGCAAACACAACAGATAGCACAAGCCTATTCCGCTCAACTGACTCACATGCTGGAAGACGGCACTGCTTGTCCCGCAAAATCTGTGCTTGGGTACCAAAAACCACCATCTAAAAATCTATGGTACGATCAGGAGTGCCGTACGTCTACTGAAGAAAAGAACGCGGCATACAGAGCAACCCTGCATTCAGTAACAACACGAAGCGCGAAAGAAAAATATCGGGAGAAGAGGAGCGAGGAGAAGCGTATTTTCAGAAGAAAAAAGAAAGAGCACGAAAAACGTGAGCGTGAGAAACTCGAGATGTTCAGGAGTCAGAATGAAGTCCGAAAATTTTACCAGAGTGTAAAACACCAGACTGAAGGGTATGGTGCAAGCACATTCTCCTGCAAAGATGATGAAGGGAATCTGGTAACTGATACAGATAGCGTACTGAGGATCTGGAAGGAGCATTTCAAGAAGCTCTTAGTATCAAATATGGGCGGCGATTATGGTACACCAGAACCAATCGCAAACGACGACGTTGAATGTCTTCCACCTAGCCAAAACGAGGTCATGACAGCAGTTAATCAACTGAAAAACAATAAAGCAGCAGGAGCTGATGGGCTGCCCGCCGAACTGTTCAAGACCGGTGGCGAAATGCTGATAAGGAGTATGCATCAGTTAATTACCGAAATTTGGCAGGAAGAGAGCATACCCAACGATTGGAACCTCAGCCTCCTATGTCCCGTACACAAGAAAGGAGACAAGACGGTGTGTACTAACTACAGAGGCATAAGTCTGCTCCCAATCGCATACAAAGGTCTGTCGAGTGTACTGTGCGAACGTTTAAAACCCATGGTCAAATAACATAATCGGCGTTTGGAAATCTATTCTTAGTTCGGCTTATGGAACAAGACGTTCTGTTTAATATAAAAGCCATCAAAGAAGATGTATGAATGTGCTAGTAAGCATAGTCCGTCCTTCCAGACGAATGAAAACTGAAAATCCTAAAACTACTTTGCGAATCAATGAACCAAATCGATCACACCAATGCAAATCTAGTCCTCGGAAATCCATCATCGCCAGATGTTATCCTTAAGTAAAACAAGTAAAAAAGTATCAGTCGGCTTTTCCGACAGAGATATACCCTCAGCCTGTATATATTGAAACAATTTTTTCTCAAAAAACGTATGTATTTAGGGTTTTTTTTTAAATGTTGGAAATTTGAACCGACAAAAATGTTCATTAGGATTAGAGATCAAAAGTTTTTCCGGAGGAGATACTAAAAGGAATGGATCTACATTGACCATTATGGAAGTGGATCTCCAGCCACTACATATGGTGCCATAGGGGGTTTTTACACCCTTCGGGATGTTTGCTCAAGAAGTATGGACTTGCCCCTGAAAAAACGTTTACCATCGTAATTCAAACGAATGCAAGTTGCTTCACCAAAAATCAAAGTGATTCGATAGCAGGTCTTATAATGAACTTATCCAAAATTTTGTGTGGGAGGTAACGGATGGAGTGGACAATCCTAGTCTATATTTGAACCTGATCTATATCTAGTAGATATATTAGGATGTGTAAAGTATGGACCAATTCGGCCACTCCCTTCAAGAGTATGAACAAATTTTCCGAAAATTTTTGAACTTTTGTGGGCGAGCGAACCTTAATGGGTGGACCGATATGGCTTATCTTCAAACTTAAACTATTATTGGACAAAATATTACTAAGGCCAAATTTTGGAGCGAATCGGCAGATCCGTTCTAGATGTATCTTGCGCTCCAACCACCTCACACGGTGTAATAGGGGTTTTTTGCAACTTTCAGGCTATTTTCTCAGAAAGTATGGACTTGCCCCTAATGGAACTTGTACCGTCGTATGGAGGGCAGTAAATACAAGTTGCTAAAACAAAAATCAAAGCGATTCGAGAGATGGCCCTAAACTGAACTTTTCCGAAATTTTGTGTGGGACGTACCCGAAGGAGTAGGCCGATTGAGTCTATATTGAAACATTGTCTAAGTCTGGTACACATTTTACGATGGGCAAAGTATGGACCAAATCGGTTACTCCCTTCAAGAGTTATCGTGCACACAAATTTTCCGAACATTTTCGAACTTTTGTGGGGGAGGTACCGGAAGGAGTGGACCGATATTGCCCATCTTCGAACTTAAACTAAGTTTGGGCAAAATATTACGAAAGCCAAAATTTGAACCGAATCGGTTCATCCGTTCGAGAGTTATCGTGCGCTCCAGCCAGACAGACAGACAGACGGACGGACATTGCTCAATCGACTCCAAATTGTCTGAAACACATTTCGTCCAAACATACTTGGGGTCTAAAACCATTATTTCGATGAAAATGTGTCTCATCGTATGTAAGTGTATGAAAGTGCAGAAGTTTGACCTATAGCATAACTGTCTTTCCGGGTTCATAATATTAACTTCATCGACTTTCATCGGCAAAAAGAATATTTCACCCACCAGGCTTTTATCTTCATATTTACGCGCAGTGATATTTCTCCTTAAAAACGGTTCAAGAATACGGTTTTTTTTGTTTAACACCGAACTCAGGTAAGATGCTGTCAAAAAATTTATTTTCCCTGATTGGCAATTTTATTAGCTTTTTAATGGTATACATATAAGCTTAATCGGTTACTTAAAATCGGTACAAAATCCGGGTTTTATATCGCTATATCCGCTTCAAAATATTAGATAACCGGATCTATTTTCCAAGAAAAGTTGTCATTAACGTGTTCAGCATATCGGGAGCTATATATGGTAAATATTTCAGATACATCCCAGATGTCAATATAAGCGATAACCAATGGGTATGTCTACCTACCAATACATAACAAATAACGAATATACAGAAAAACAAAACATAGGTTTTTTTCTGAACAAAAACTGGGTAAATGTGAAAAAAAGACAATGAAAACGTGACAATATCGATTAGTTGTCAATGAGAACCGTACCTAAAATTATCTGAGCAACATTTTTGTGGAATATTTGAATGCTGCAAAATCTCATCTTGTGGTACTTTTACTACGGTTCAAAAAGAAAGGACGAAAAGGACATGAAAGGAATTGAGTTAGAAGAATGAAATGTTCTATAAAAAGATTCGCCATTCGATTTGACTGAAGACATGTAACCTCAAAACGAAGCTACAATAACGGCAAACAGAGATATAAAGCTATTTTCTCAAGCATCATAGGCGAAAATTCGAAAAATTCATCGCGCGATATCTCAGAAACTTGACCTATGGGGAAAATTTCCTTTTGGGTTCTTAATATACTCACTAAGGGCTTTCATCTCCAAAAGGAAGTTTCCACCGCACAGACCTTGAGTTCCAATTTGTGGCACAGTGATATTTATCAAATTTCCTTTGAAAAATGTGCTAGAAATAGCGTGATAGAGGCATTTTACAAGAATGGAATGTTCTGAAGAGTTGTGAATTACATTCCAGCGGATATTTCTTTCAAAGAAAACAGTTTTGGAGATATGGTGCGAAATATACGATATAAAGGAATTTTTAGATATATTATCCATTTTGAGGCAACAAATGCAGTTTTTAGAGTTGAATTTTTTCTCCAAATATATTCTTCATGCTCTTATCTACAAGTTTGCTTCAGAGGTTTAAACGAGATTCGAATTGGTTTCAGAGAAATTGCGTATCGTTTACGTAAAAGGAGACGCCATCGGACGTCTTCTAAAGAATAGAAGACGCCGTAAGACGTCTTCAATAGAATAGAAAAAGGCTTTAAGTAGTCTTCCATGGCATAGTCGTTTAAAAGTTTATTGGTTTGTAAGACCCTGCAAAATTAAAAACTTTACGCTTTATAATGATTAAAAAATCGTTCGATTCCATTCCAAACGCCAATTCTCCCAATAGTAACCTCTCACTAATTTCTGTCAAAATACCCTGCTGTTATATTTCCTTCTGTTTTAGGTTTGGTATGGCATCTATGGTCAATGGAATACTGATTTTCTGCTAGTTATGTTGGTACGACGGTTCCTTTATTGGCCAACTGGTTGACTGTTTAATGTTCGCCGTCGTCATCATCATCGTCATCAGCGACTTTTTATGTTTTTTCGGCTAATATGACGATTACTTTTGGTGTCGTACTGCTGTAGTTAAGTTTCTTTATGAATTGTTTTTAGTTTGCTTCTTGCTGGAGAAGGCAAAAACAAAACCAGCGACGTCAATTAAAAGTCATAACCAAAATTGGCATTTCATTTGAAAGAGATTATGAGGTAAATAAAATTTTAAAATTTATTTTTTATTGGAAGGCGTTGAAAGACCTAAACAACGAGAAAAGGAATACCCACAGGAATCGCAGTAGTCGTGTAGAGATGAGATGAGTTGACCAGCAATGTTGACATTGATGATTAGCTGAGATTAAGAAGCTAAAAAATAAAGGAAAGAATGGTCAAATGCTGGTAAGGTTGTTTGGGGAAGCAGCAACAAAAATAAAAGTTAAAGTTAATGGTCAATATGTTGGGACAAGAAAATTTAAATATATTTGTGTTTTTTTATGCTGGCCACCCCGAAGATGCGGAATAAAACTGTTATATCAGAACATGCTAAAAACCAATATGTTTCAATTCAATTCCTTTATTTTAAAATGATGATGATCTACAGACAACATCTAGTGTAACTTTCTTCAGAGGTGCTGTCCTTAAGTGGTGATGTTACAACACCTTGTGGTTGCCTTCTGAAAATATGGAAAATCTGTACATTTGTCACACCAGCTTTCGTCACAACAACAATTACTAAAAATCCAAAATCCTTTCACTTACATTTCAGTAGTCAGGAAGTTGAACGCACCTCTTTTTTAATGGATGTGCTCTGTCTTACACCTTGGTGGCTGGTACCACAAAATATGCAGATGCTCCCAAAAAGAAACGAAATGCAAACGCATACAAAATAGTTCCCACAATAAATCAAAACTCCACACCACAACAAAAACAAAGCCAGAGGCAAGACAAACTCAACGCCATTAACATTGAGTGGGTTTAAGGCTTGGAATTTTGTTTGTTTCTTCGCAAGTTTCACTGCACTGCAGTCTCCCCTCACCCAATCGCCCCAAAAAAGAGAAAGAGACACTTACAAACAGATGATAGCAAGTCATACATTAATTGACAATTAAATAACAATCATAAACAAACAAATTTTTGCACAAATAGATACACACACGCACGCCAACAAGCACTGCCTGCCTTGGAATTCCATGCAAAACCCAAACAACTGATCTGATGAAAGTCCTACTTCAAGTGAGGTAAATTCATAACTCCTCTGTGTGTGTGGAAACGCCAACGCTTGAGGAAAATATGCTCAATAGTAACATGAATTCGAAAAACAAAAGAAGAGCTGAAAAAATGAAAAACGCGTTTTTAAACGTTAGTTATTGCTAAGGCCGGAAAACGAATCATTTCAATGATCTTCAAATACAGCCTAGTTAACAGTAACACATAAACATACATACATACATATGTCCATTAGGGTTATGACTTTTTGACATTTTTCCTCAAAAATGATTTCCTGTAGCAGGGATGAATGAACTTTTGCCTATTAATCACTATGCTATCGTTTATTCCATTGAAATATAAAAAAAGTTCACGCACAAATCGATTTTAAAAAAATAATTTTTTGAAAAAATATATGAAATGAAAAAAAATTTTTTTTCAAAAAATTATTTTTTGTTGCACGAATGAATAAATATAAGCCTACTAATAACTATAATAACGTTTATTTCATTCAAATATTAAAAAAGTCGCGAAAAAAGTCACTTTGAAAAAATTTTAATTTTTTTGTTTTTTGTTAAAAAATTATATTTTTGAATAAAAGCGTTTACGACATTTTTACGATTCCCAGAATTGAATAAAAATAGTGAGAAATAAATTTTATGTCATTTTAATTATATCATGTGGCTCTAAAGCAGACGTGACCAAAAAGAGAACAGCCCAAAATGTGAATGTATTCAAACTATTGGCAACTTATGACTGTGTGTTAGTGTGTTTTTGTGCACGCACGCTACAAAACAACAACAAATCAAAACATTATCTCTTTTTCGTACGCTCTTTCTATGCATTCGGGTCGTATGTGTGTAAATTGCCGAAAAACTTCGGCACCGCTGTGTCAAAGAAGAACACATTTGCTCTAAAGTTTATTTTCAATTATATATCTGTTTTCAGTGACTTCAAAAAATTGTCCATAATTTTGATAAATTCTAATTTTAAAATCATTTTGTGCATGAGGTTTTTTCACCGAATCACCTTATAATTAAGATTTTATGTAATCTTATGGCAAAACTCATCACGCTATGATACAGGGATATGAGGTTGTAAAAAAGTCATAACCCTAATGTCCATACATACAGGCTTATGTATATTCACTGAGAAAAAAATACCAACTAACATTCGGAGCCTTTATGGACATTATTTGTGAAAACTGCGTGTGGCCTCAATTTTCTGGGTAGAACAGTGTTGCGATTTGAATTTCAAAAATAAACTGACAACAATTCTTGAAACATGATTTTTGTAAGGAGTGGCGTTAGAGGCTATAGATAGATAGCAAGCAACGGTTTGCGGCCAACTGATAAATTTGATTCCTCCAAAACCCTCGTAATCAGGATCCGTTGTAAAGGTTAAAAACGAATTAATGAATGGCTTAAACTGGAATAAATTTCAACAAGTTGATTGTAAGTTAGGTTAGGTTGAAAAGATGGGTGATGCAAGATCACCACATGTCCGTGTGGACATACACTTAAGCCATAAGTAGGCCTGTTGTGCGCTCTAATTTTGGGTTGGTTTTCGTGGTGGCTATAATCTTCATAGCCTCAATTAGTATGTTAAAATATACTGTTTTGAAAACCACACAACTCTGGTAGAGATTGTTATTCCGTTATAGTATGTTGGTAAATTATATTCAGTCTGATGAATTGAGAAACCTCAGAAGTATATTACAAGCTTCCTTTATAGCCAGTATCTCCGCCTGAAAAACACTGCAATCTTCAGGTAGCTTTGTGGATTTAGATATGTTTGCTTCTTCCGAGTAGACACCAGAGCCGACTCCACAATTCATCTTAGAGCCGTCCGTGTATACACTGATGTCGTACCCCGTCAGTGGAGTTCTATTTTTCCATTCTTTCCTGCTTGGAAATTTAACTTTAAAAGGCTGATCAAAAGTTATTGCAGGTGTGCAGTAATCAGCATTAGTTGCTATTTTTCTTGGTAGTTTGAGAAGCACACAGGCATGTCCGTAAGCTCTGTCTCTCCACGTTCCTAGAGCACGTAGCCTTGCAGCATTGCAGGCCGCAGTTGCTTTGATGTGTAGATCTATTGGCAGTATATGCATCATTGTATTGAGGGCTTCAGCCGGACAAGTTCTCATTGCCCCTGTCACCCCGATGCATGCCGATCTTTGTATGCTGTATAGTTTTCTCTGAATTGTTTCTTTCCCACTGTTGGCCACCAAACTAGTACTCCATATATGAGTACTAGCTGACCCGGTCCGCGTTGCTGGCCCGTTGTTTGGGTTCTCCGTGTAAACTTTAGTTATCTATCCAGCATTGATACAGCCATAATTAGGCTTCCCTCTAGAAACTTCATAATATAAATCAATGTTTTGACATAAATTCCATTTAATGGTATCCCCAAATTTAAGATATAAAATCTCTTTTATTATACCCTTCACCATAAATTGACAGTTTAAAGCACTTTGTGACCCACATATAATGATCGGTGCACGTCAATTAACATTGCTATATATTGGATTGTTGGTCTCGGTTGGGGTCGTAATTATTACTGCAAAGAATTGTTGGTATAGGTCCACGTTTTGATATAGCTCCCATAGAACGGTACCGACTGATTTTCGCTATTTTTGAGGATTTAACATCATTATCACACCGAAATGGCTGAAATCTGGTTTTAATATATTTTAAAGAGGAGAGCAGAAATATTCCTATCGACCGAAAGACACGCCTTTTTATTTGCGCTCGGTATGTAACAGTAATAGGTTCACGTTTTGATATAGCTCCCATAAAACAGTACCTACCGATTTTCGATAGTTCAGAGATATAGCCACTGTTCAGTACACGTCCTCGTTTTGATATAGCTCCCATAGAACGGTGGCGCCTGATTTTCGCTATTTTTGGTGGATTTAACCTCATTCAGGCAGATCGAACGTAACGCTTTTTTTCTTCGCGCTCTATATGCAATAGTGGTAAAATACCCCTCAGCGAAATGTATGTTCCTTCGGGATATGTATGGCAACATTTATATAATTCATAAAAAAAATTACTTCTATAAATTGTAGTTGTTATTATCGAGATTTTGCTGTATTTAAAAAATTTATCTTTACCTAGCTATTCCAAGGACTGAAATCAATGCTCATGAAGTTTCAAATCCCACATTTTGAGATTTTATCCGTAATTATAATATTTTCAAAAATCGAACACGATCGCGGTATTCTGATTCCAATGATGATATTGTATTGTATATCAATAACTTTGTCTGATTTCCAATGGATCTTTATGGAATTTCGATCTTGTGACATCTTAAGTTATCCGGATTTTACTGTATTCCAAAATGTGGAGTTGATCGCGCTGTCCCACTTATTGTTTACTGTTCAGCGTTTATAGCGTTTTTTAGGCACGCTTACAAAATTATGTATATTATCTGAAATAATAAATGTTTGCAAATTTTGTGATGACCGCAATATTTCACTTTTCGCGATATTTCACTTCCGCGAAGACTATTCAGGGTCAAGACAGTAATTACAGTAGTATTGCAAACAATCTGTAAACAATACGTTCAAAAATATCATGGACTTCAGAATAAAAAAAAAAAAAATTTATGAAGGAGAACCTCCGGTCACTACACTTAGCCGTATTAAAATAGCTCACGACCGCGCTATCCCACTTGTTCAAGATAGTGTTTATATCATTTTTGTGTCACGCTTACTAAAATTATGTGTAGTAATTGAAATAATACATTTTTGAAAACTTTGTGATGACCGCGATCATTCAGGGAAAACAATCTGTAAACAATACTTTCAAAAATATCAAAGATTTCAAATTTTCTTAAAAACATTGTGGGGGAGGACCACCGGTCACTACTCCTATCCGTATAAAAACAGCTTACGACAGTTCTAATTTATTGAAATAATACATTTTTGAAAATTTTGGTATGACCGCGATTTTCACTTCCGCGACGACCATTCAGGGTCAAGCCTGTAATTACCATAGCATTGCAAACAATTTGTAAACAATATATTAAAACGTATCTTGAATTTCGCGGTTTTCTTAAAAAAATTGTGGGGAGGACCACCGGTCACTACACTTAGCGGGATAAAAAAATAGATTACGACCTATTCTCAGACCTAAAAACTCCACATACAAAATTTCATAAGATTTCCCAATCGATTTTTCGGAATTTCTATATAGTGACATCTCAAGTCTTCGGGATTTTACTGTATTCCAAAATATGGCGTTGGCCGCGTTATCCCACATATTGAAGCCAGTGTTTTAGCGGTTTTGTAGTCACGCTTACTTAAATTAGGTATATTATCTGAAATAATACATTTTTGAATAATTTGGGATGACCGCGATATTTCACTTCCGCGACGACCATTTAAAAAAATATATAGCCTATTTTCACCACCGGTGTTCCCAGTACATTATCTGAAATTTTCAAGAAAATCTATTCAGCCGTTTTTGAGTCTATTCGGAACATACAAACATACAAACATACAAACAAACAAACATACTAACATACACACATTGCCTTTTATATATTAGATTGGTCTTATTATGCTGGTGTACATCCATAACATCATTTTGGATTTGAGGCCCCAGCGGCTCCCAAACATTTTGCGACATGTGTAGTATGCAACGGTTGCTTTATGAGCACGATGTTCCATGTTACGTTTCCATGACAGTTTTGAATTTAGGATAACGCCTAGGTATTTGGCGTGATCTGATAGTGACATTTCTTGAGCTCGTAGTCGTGGAAGATTGGTGATTGCATGTTTGGTTTTTGTAGTAAATAGCACCATCTCAGTTTTCCCTGGATTCACCCTCAGACCACTTCTTGTGGCTCATTAATGACTCTACTCTGCATCATGGTGGTAATCCAACCACTGATGAATGGTTCCACGCCGAAGTTATATAGAGCTTGTTCTATTGCTGAGGTGCTAACGTTGTTGAAAGCGCCTTCTATATCCAAGAAAGCGGCTAAGGTGTATTGTTTGTGTTCCAAGGACATCTCAATAGTCCTAACGACTTCATGTAGGGCTGTGTCTGTCGAGCGTTCTTTAAGGTAAGCGTGTTGACGTGAAGATATGTTATTTGAGTTCTCCGTCTTTTCTCGAATATACACGTCGATGAGCCTTTCGAGTGTTTTAAGCAGAAATGATGAGAGACTTATGAGTCTTAAGTCTTTAGCATTTTCGTGACTACGTTTTCCAGCTTTGGGTATGAAAACAACCTTTACCTGTCTCCAACTCGTAGCGACGTAGTTTAGGGATAGACATCTACTGTATATGTGTACTAACCAAGGGTTAATTATGCTCTCCGTGCTTTTAAGCATTTTTTGTATAATATAATCTGGCACCGGAGATTTGTAGGGAGAGAAGCTGTTAATAGTCCATGTGACTTTACTCGGACTTATTATTTTTCGGCTTCAATGTTGTCTTTATTTATAGCTGTATTGGTTTGCTCTTCGATGGTTCTATCCGTGCAACCAGGGAAGTGCGTCGTAAGAAGGACTTCAAGAGATTCGGCCGAGTTTTCTGACCAGGTACCGTTGTTTCTCTTTATGTAGGTAGGATTTGAGTGACCCTTTGCCATAACCTTGCTTAGTCTGGCTGTATCTTTGGTGCTATCTAGAGATCCACAGAATTCAATCCAGGATTGCTTTTTTGCCTTGGCTACTGCTTTTTTTGTATTCCTTAAGCTTATCCTTATATGACTGCCAGGATCCGCTTTGGTAGCTGGCGTTGAATGCTTTTCGTGATTGTTTTCTTAGCCTTGAGAGCTCGGACGTCCACCATGGTGGATAATGTTTCTTTGAGCGCGTCAATGGGCATGAGACTTTAAAAACTGTATCTAAGAATTTCTCTAGAATGGATACAGCCTTTTCTATATCTGCTGTGGTTTCATCTGCATGTGGAATATTTGGAAGTTTGTCTTTCTGAGCCCTATTGCAATTTTCCCAGTTCGTTCTTTTAGGATTGCGAAAACATTTAGTGGGCATTGCCTTTTCAGATATGTTGAATAGTATCCAATTGTGATCTGAGAAGGACCTCTTATCGGATACTATCTAGTTATCTATTTCAATTTGTCGTCTGTCTGATACTAGCGTCAGATCGACGACCTCTTGCCACCCCTAAAGTTCTCCGAGCTAGTAGTTAGTACCTCTGTTGCATATTGTGAGGTTGTTATGAAATCTAAAACTGACTCACCTCTGTCGTTTGTTTCAGTGCTGCCCCACAGGGTATGCAAAAGGTTATTTTTTAAGGTGTAAGGAATTATTTGTTAAATTCCTGATTTTGTTTTGACTTAGTTTAAGATCTCTGTCCTATTTACGTAGTCTCATAGATTTTTAAACTCGATTGTCTGAATTTGGTCGAATCCTTGTATTATATCGTCCCCTAGTAACTGGGTTCTCACATTTGTGAAAGCTTGGCAATGACAAAGGTAGTGTTCCAACGTTTCGTCGTCCTCTCCGCACGATTTGCATTCACTGTTTTCTGCACAACCTATTTTGTGCAGGTGCGCTTGTAGCCCCAGGTGTCCTGTAAGGATGCCTGTCAGTGTACTGATGTATTTTTACTTAGTAAGAGTAGTTCCTTTGTTTTGTCCTCATCTGGGTTTCCCCATAGGATTTTTCCCTTCTCTTCACTGCTCCAGAGGGATATATGTGCATTTTTTCCCATGCTTTTAGCTCTGGACGCGTAGCTTTAAATGGCTTGGCGTTATCTAGACTTACTGTAGGTTGCTCCCTGGCTTGTTTTGCTAAGGAGTTTGCTATTCCATTACCCCCTAATCCCGGTATGCCCTGATACCCATATAATGTTTACCATACCGTGCTGGGAGTAATTGTTTATAGACTTTATACATTCCAAGACAGTTCTAGATTTCACTGTCTTTGTTGTTATGGCCCTAATGGCTGCTTTGCTCTCCGTAAGGATGTTTGCAGTGGTAGGCCTTGTGTTAGTATAAAACCAATTCAGGCACTCTGTTATAGCTCGGATTTCCGCCTGCATGATCGTGTAATGATCCGGCAGACGGAGGGAGAGACCCCGTCCGGTTCTACCCCCTAGCACAGTCCGATGCGTAAACCCTGCAGCTTCCAGCGAGAATCTGTGCCAGAGCTCCACCGATCCACATGTCTCTGTCAGGTTTTAATACTTCACACAAAGCTACTGCACTATTTTCAGGTATACTATTTGATTAATATATTCATCCGTTGTGACCTTTAGTATGTTTTGGTGGTATTTTTTATGGTATTTTCCAATCCACTCGCTCATAGATTTTAGTATTGTGGCTGCGATGGCTGCCTCATACCTTACCTGAAATTCTATTAGGTGTACAAAGAAAATTGTTTCTAAAGCCCTACTCGGTGTGGTCCTCATTGTCCCGCTAATGCTTAGGCAGCACGTTCTTTTGACCTTTTGCAATATTTTCACATTTCATTTTTTGTCTATAGCTGTCCACCATACCACAGACGCGTACGTTAGAATCCGTCTAATCACGCTGCTGTATAGCCAGTGTATCATTCTAGGATTAAACCCCCCATTTTGAGCCTATCGCCCTTCTGCAAGTTGACCAACATGTTTGGGCCTTGTTAGCGCTTTCTTGAATGTGGTCTTTCCATTTAAGTTTCCTATCCAGAATTACTCCTGCATATTTAACTGTGCGAGAAATATTTATTTTCTTATTTAGGAAAACTGGTTCCTCGAAATTTTCCACTTTCTTTTTCCTAGTGAATAGACATAATTCCGCTTTTTCCGGGTTGACGTTCAGACCCCTCGGTCTGGCCCAGTTTTATGCGATTTTATGAGCGGTTTCTGCTCTTCGACAAAGTATATTCGGATTCTTTCCCCTTAGAAGTATTATAACGTCGTCTGCTTAGCAGACTGGTTCAAATCCTTTTTTCGGTTAGGGTCCTTAAGAGACTATTTATGGTAGTAACCCACAACAGAGGTGATAGGATCCCTACCTGTGACGTTTCTCGTCCAACTTTGTCTCTAATTTTAACGTCATATAGCCCGCAGCTTATCCATATGTTCCTTAGCATTTGGTTAATCCAGTTCCTTAGGGCCCTGTCTGCCTTAAACTCGTCTAAGGATTATCCTCTCGGTGCTGACGGTGTTGAAAGCGCCTTCGATGTCGATGCATACAGCGAGTGTATACATCTTCATTTCGAAGGTTCTTTCTATGTGGTGTACTACCTCATGTATTGCGGTTTCCACTGATCTGCCTTTAAGGTATCCATGTTCTTTGTATTTAAGTATATCGTTGGGGATGTTACTCTTTACCATGGTGTCGACTGTCCGTTCCATTGACTTGAGTAAGAATGAAGTTAAACTTATCGGGTGATAAAATTTTGGTATTGCATAACTTGCCTTGCCAGGTTTAGAGATAAAGGCGACCCTCGCCTCCTGCCAGGCTGTAGGAGTATATGCAAATTTTAAGCAAGCGTTGAAGATCCCGACCAGTTTGAACGCAATAAGGTCCACTTTCCTCTGTAGTAGAGCCGGGAAGATCTGTTCTGGTCCAGCTGCTTTATATGGTGAAAAGCTCAAGATGGCTTCTTTGACCATTAAGCTGTCGATTTGTTGGTGCCTCTTCCGATGAGAAGACACACTCCGTCGATGCCTCAGTGTTAGCCGTGGTATTCGACGGGAAGTGCGTTTTCATCAGAAGGCCTAGAGTTGCTTCTGTTGTTTCCATCCTTTTTCCATATCCATCGATCATTTGCTCGGTCTGTGTATGGGTTTTGGATAGAAACTTCTTAATTTTCGAAACATCATTTACGCTATCCACTTGTTCGCAAAATAGCTTCCAGGAGTTTCGTTTGGCGTTTTTTGTTATGTTGTTGTATTCTCTTAATTTTGCCCGGTAGTTGTCCCAGAATACAGCAGCGTTTTTACGTTTGGCCCTATTATAAAGTCTACAGACACCCTTGCCCTTGTTACTAATTTCCCCTGTCATCTACGGTTTTTGGTAGGCAGATTTCCATTCTCGAAGGGGACAACGCTCTTCGAATGACTTTACTAGTGCCTCGGTTAACTTGTGGACCTTCCTGTCTATGTCCTCCTTACTTAGTTGATCGTAACTTGGAGTAGAATTTTTGAATGTAGAGGTTTTGGAAATTTTCGGGTTCCTTACCTCGGTAAGTATGCGTCTTCTCAACAACAACATTTTAAAACCGTAATCAGGACCACAAGGACTACCTGACGAAACACATTCCGAGATGTGGACATAAACTGAATTTATGTGCAAACTGTGGAAATATCCGAAGTTTATCGATCCAATTCATCTTCGGAATAGTTGTAAGTTTGGAATAAATATTACGATATTATTAGACCAGGACAGGTACTTATGATAAGATTTATTATGCTCATCTGTCATTTAACTTGGCGATTTTTGCACAGTCCATTAACGAACCAAAGGTCTGTACTTTAGGGTTATAACTTTTTGACGTTTTTTCTCAAAAATGATTCCCTGTAGCAGGAATGAATGAACTTTTGCATAAACAACTTTGAAAATATATTTTTGTGAAAAATTTTACATTTTGTTCTTTTTTTGTTAGTTTTATAAACTCAATACGGAAAAATTTGAAAATGTTTATTACTCCCACGAAAAGCCACATAACCTATGAACAAAGTGAGACCATGATCATAAAAATCGATGAACAGCTCACGTTTTTATTTACAATTAAGTGAAGGTATTACATGTTGAATCGAATGTATCTCTCGGAAAAAAACTTTGACGATTTTTTATGATTCTCACAATTTGCAAATTAGTGAAAAACTAATAAACTCTCATAAATTAATGACTAATTGCTCTATTGATTCATTTATGGGAGTTACTCCTTAACATTCAATGTATGAAGGAAAGGATTTGCTTTTTTTATTGATGTGTCAACGGAAAAACAGTTGACTATTTAAACAGAAACGACATTTATTAGCCTTATTTTTTGGAATTTTTTTTAAATTTTACAACGCACACGTGCTGAATTTGTTATAATGTCACCATAAATAATCCCATTTATTAGTACCTGTCAGAAAAATTCTTGTATAAATAGGTGTTCATTGATCGTTTTGTGTCATTCAACAAGTGTCGAAATCCCCGAAAAGAACAATTATAAAAAGTGAATAGTGAATTATAACATGTCATTCAAGAAGAAGAATTATAACATGTCATTCCAACGCGGAAAAGAACAACGAAACCTGGACAAAGAACATAGTCCAGTTTCAAGCGCCATTAGGAAGAGGCATAGTGGTATTTGTGGAAACAGCACTGAGTGAACGGAGACGCACGCCCCTGAAGATACACGTCACTGGTCGCATCAAATTTCTTCAGTCTACAGCTGTAGAGCTTAAGGTTCTATTGAACTTCCCGCATATATCGGACCAAGCCATTCAGGCAAAACTAAGAACTCTTCTGAAAGACTACGAGCGCTGCAGAATAAAACGAAACTTTGATCCAGAGAGGGAACTGTTTGACATCACTAATGAAAAGAGCGAGTGGATGTGCAAAGAAGACGAGAAACTCTACAAACTGCAAATTGTGAGCAAAGGCCGCGTTGGTTATTCAAGTGGCAAACCTGCTGGTGTCAATACCATTCACCCGTCCAAGCGAAAGAAGACAATAGAAGCGAGTGCGCCCACATTTACCAGTTCAGCGATACCTGATTGTTCCGAAAGTGGCTAGGATTTTTACGGCAGTAGTACAGATAGTCCCTGGGAGGATGAAAATGCAGCATCAACGAGCAAATGGAAGCATAACCAAACAGGCATTGCAAGACGCCTTGTTACAAGTTCAAAGTTTTCGTCCAATAAAGCAGCTACGATGTTCCAGCAGCTTTCCGCTGAAGGCATTGAAATCCCAACCCCATATCAGTCAGGAATTCGCAGGGCTATCTACAAGGAAGCAGCTCGGTTGAAGAACCGCTTGGTAAACACGCTTTATCTGGAGAAGTGAAGCATGCATTTTGACGGCAAACACCTTGAGAGCTATGAATATCAGGCAGTGGTCCTCAAGAACGAATTTAAAGAAATTAGACTCACTGCGCTCAAATTGAAAGATGGGAAAGCTAAAACAATCGCAGAAGGTCTCCAGAATGTGTTAGAGGAGTCAACCTCTGGGGATCAATTGTGATGATTGTTTCCGATACAACAAGCGTAAATACCGGCAAAAAGACAGGCTTTGTAGTTCGACTGCAGCAAATGTTTGAAGTGATAGAGTTCTTCCAGTTGTCATGGACGATGAACTCCATGCGTCTACAACATCACCAAACATCGAATACTTTGTTTGTGAAGGATTTGATGAAAAAATATTCTCAATTAAATTCAGGCTTCAGTAATGGTACAACTTTGATTAAGAAAACAGGTAGCTGGAGAGACGACATGAAGTTACTCTTCCACCTTACTCGTGTTTTCCGCCATTTCACTGAGAAGAGATTCGTTTTGTAGATTTTAAGCAGATCTCAAACATTTGCAATGCACCCTGGAACTCTCGTGCCATTCTAGCTCTACTTGCTTTTATACTGATGCCTGAAACCCGGAGAAGTTTGCGTAAAATATGTTTGTTCATTTCTTATTCATGGCCTGATCATTGGTTCAGTAGTCAATTGTTCCGCTCTGAAGATTTCGAAGAACTATCTGCAGCTTTGAATGACTACCCAAAAGCTCCCAAATGCTTGAATACTCATTGGAAAACAGATGAATCTCCAATCAACATTGTCCGAAGCAACCAGTGTTGTGAGCGCGCGATCAAAGATATGCAAGACTTATACAACTCCTGCCGTAACAAGGACAACCTCCCATTGAGATTCATTCTCTCCAATGACAATGTGAATATTTAACATTCTTTTGTGTTTTCAGATTTTTTATCCAATCACGTTAAAATTAAGATTTTATGTAATCTTATGCAAAAGTTCATCCCAATATGATGTATGTAAAAAGTCATAACCCTAGTGTACTTATGTCTATCATCTTTGACGTTTGGTGGAATTATTACGAGGTGCAATCGACTCCAAAGATAATCACTAAAGCCATCACGTCAGTCGGATATATGATCCGGGACCAACGCAAGGGTAAAGGACTTTTATCTGCCCAACACAGAAACAAAAATATTTATTTATGTATACCCTTTTCATTTCTCTACACTCTCCTACCATTATCGAATTGTTTTTTCCCCTAACTAAGCAGACAACACCGGCCTTCCTGCTCAGCCTCCTCCTATGCGCCGGTGAAAATTGCACCAAGCAGGTAACCCGCAGAAATGTCACTAATGGATACACCTGAGATGCTCGGGCCTCACGAGGTTACAAGAGTATACTTCCACCTACGTGTACATATTTTGTTACAACACTGCTTCAAAACGGTCAAGTGGAAATTGCCTAACGAGATTTTAAAAATACCCAGCACTAAGATAGGATAGAGACCGATACTCTGGCGGAGGTAACACCGTAACTACCACTGACAACAGGAGATAATAAATAGGAGACAATAGGAGAAAAAGAAATAAGCGTACTAAACATATACATACCCCTTTGCTCAGCATGACAACTGGTTACAAAGCCAAATCCTGGCCTCTTTCTACAATACGATCATATCGTAATACTTGGAGATCTAAATGCACATCAAACAGAATTTTACGAACATAAAAAAGCAGACTTGCACCTATTTTGCCTAACTACCGAAAATGGGTTACCCCCCTTTTTCCCTCAACATCGGTCCCAGCGGAGGAAAAACAAGTTCCACTCAGTAACTGCAGAAAAAAACCTACCTGCGGGTAGCATAAAAAATAAAACCCATCTTCGGAGCAGAAGCCTCTAAGCTAGCAGATCAAATGGATTTCTTCATACAAAAGGAAAGCGCAGCAGATAAACAAAAGGTCTCAAAACCCTCGACGGTTGTGAAAAACAATTTAAAACCTTTCTAAACCAAAAGCCAAAAAAACGCAGCGGCCTTCTACAGACAATATGTCAAAAACCTCCAAATACCTGATCGCTAAGCTCTAAGGTCTGACAAAGACGAAGAAAATGTGCTGAAAAGTATCAAAGCCGCCAAGAGCTCCACAGCAACTGGTCCGGATGGCCTGCCAACAAAAAATGCTGAAGTTATGGCGCCACTTACCACTCTGTCCCCTCTCCTGGAGACATAGAATATGCAATGAAACAGGTCTATATAGAGATTGTACACAAATACACGTCATTATAAACGAGACCCCACCCATTAGCGATGACGAAAAGATATTATCCAGAGCCTGGATTCCATTTCCACTATTAAGATGGACTGCCTTTTCAGTTTGTCAGGTAGTCAACAGTCCTTTGCAGGTAGGCTGTAAATAGACCCACTCTCAAGTCGTCTGTATTGTCAGATCCCTTTCTGGTAGTCTACAGACAAACTCTCTTTCAGATCGGCCGCAGATAGACACCCTTTACGGTTTTCAATAGATAAACTTCATCTCATCTCATCCATAGTTATACTCCATTTCAGGGTTAGCGGATCAGAGTAAAGGGGTTATTTTAGCGTGCTAAAGTATCGCACACCTGCAGTGGGATTCTCTAACTCATTCTTTGAGTTGCCGACAATTATCGGTAAAATTATAATGCTTATAATTTCGGTAATTACCGATGTTTTTCGGTAAGTTAGCGACGAATAAAAAGCAGTTG
Source organism: Musca autumnalis (assembly GCF_047663935.1). NCBI lineage: Eukaryota > Metazoa > Arthropoda > Insecta > Diptera > Muscidae > Musca > Musca autumnalis. Next base: position 79,331,434 of record NW_027411644.1, read on the forward strand.
TAAAGTTCTACCGATAGCAAGAGTGTTGTCAACTTTTATTTGAACTTTTTATTCATAATTTTGTGTTTTAATTTTATGTGTTAGAGAATCCGACTACTGGCGAAGGTAGTCAGAGTCTTTCGATGATTTTCCCCGTCAAAAAAAGATGGACACCCTTTTAGTTTGTCAGCAGATAAACTCCCTTCCAGGCCGCCCACAGATAGACTCCCTTTTAAGTAGGTTATAAATATAATCCCTTTCAGGTCATCTCTAGATACACTACGTCACAGTAGGCAGGTCGTATATGGAGAGAATCCCTTTCAGGTCCTCCCAGATCGTCTATATAGTCAGATCATTTCAGGTCGTCTTTAACATCGTCTACGGATAGAATCCTCTTCCTACCTTTCATCTGTGAATGACCTGAAAGAGCGTCAATTTATATCCTACATGAGAAGAAGTCTATCTGTAGACGTCCTGAAAGGGTGTCTGTATATCTATAGACACACTGACTCCCTGTCTGGACTCCCTTTCAGGTCCTTCATTGATAGACTCTCTTTTAGGTAGGGTATAAACAGACTCCTCTTTACATCGTCTATAGATAGACGCCTCTTTAGATCCCTTTCATGCCGTATATAGACCGACGATTCAGATTGTTTTAGAGACCACCTGAATACAAATTTCTGGTCGTCTACAGATAAACTCGCTTACAAATCGTCTACAGATAGAAGCCCTATCAGGTCTTCTGTAGATGGGCTCCATTTCAGGTTGACTATAGATGGACTTCATTTCAGGTCATCTTTTAAAAGACTCCCTTTTCGGGTTTCTACAGATAGACTCACTTGTATGTACAGATTGACTCCGTTTTGGATCACCTTCAGACAGCCTCCCTTTCTGCCTAATCAGATCTCTTTCAGGTCGTCTATATATAAACACATTTTAAAGTCGTTTTGGAGACCACCAGAGCAAAGTTAGACGCCATCTCAGATCGTTTATAGGTAAACTTTTTTCGAAGTCGACTATAGATAAACATAATTTCGAGTGTTTTGTACATAGACACTCCTTCACTTCTCTTTCTGTTAGTCTAAAGATAAACACCTCTTCAGATCTCTTTCAGATCGTCTATAGATAGACGCCTCTTTTGTTTTATTTCAGATCGTCTAAAGATATACGCCTCTTCAGATTTCTTTCAGGTCGTCTATAGATCGACGCATTTTCAAGTCGTTTCAGAGACCACCTGAATACAGTTAGACGCCATTTCAGATCTTCTACAGGTAAACTCGATTTCAAGTAGTCTATAGATAGGCGCCCTATCAGGTCTTTCATAGATGCCTTCATTTCAGGTCGTCTATGGATAGACTCGCTTTTCAGGTCTGCTATAGATAGATTTGCCTTTTTGGGTAGAGTTCCTTTAGTTTGGGTATAGATAGACTTTATTTCAGATCTCTTTCAGGTCGTCTGCAGATAGACTCTTATTTAGGTCGTGCACATATAAACACCACTTAAGGTAGTCTATAGATCTAAAGATCGTTTCAGGTCGTTTATAGGTACACTCGATTACAGGTCATCTATAGATATACTCCCCTACAGACAGATTCCCATTTCCTGTCGAACAGCCTTTCAAGTTGTCTGTACCTCATCTGCGATAACTAAATCTCCTTCAGTTTGGCAACGAAGCACTGTAAAATTTGCATGACAAGTTTCATTTCTCCAAAAAACAAACAAAAATATTATCTCTCATTGACGTCTGTTAAAAAACGTAGCGTAAAAACAAATAAAGAAAACGGGCAAAACCTATTGAATATTAGACGGCCAGTTAAATGGTAAGAAAAATCAACTTTCGGTACAAGTGTGTGTGACGCACCATTGTCCAACCTCTTTGAATAGCACAGAAAATGTGACACATAAAAACTGCACAAACACTGCGTCCAAAATCTACTTATGATCCTCAAGCCAAACCAAAACCAAACAACAATAAAGAACACTTAAATTGCAAAATATTCAAAAATTATTGTCAGTCAATCAGTGGCAGTCCAAGTGTCCTCTTGCTTCGTGCAAAGACGGGTGTATTGCTTTCAATCAACCGCCACAATTGACATCAATCATCATGCAGCAGTCAAGCCTAGCAACTCAGCGTTGTAGCTATAGTAACGAATGATAACGTGGTCAACAGTGTCAAAAGGAATTGTGCTGTAAATCGAAGAAGTGGTCATTATCGGAAGCAATGACTGGAACTGAAATAACTTTACCTAGCCCAGGAAACTGGAACCAATTTTAAAACTAATATATGACTTGTGTAGGGTATCAGAAAAACTCACAATCATGATGATGATGATACCGATGACCATCATCAGACTAGGCACAGGCATTTTGCTTCTCCTGTTCGTGCTTAGCATTGACGGCGTTTTAACTGCTCCTTTGCGCTTTGCGTTTGAATCCTTTGGGACCAATAAAGTGAGACCAACAACACACAATCACTTACTGGTGTACAACTAACAACATGTTTGCAAACGACACCAGTCGGCAATGAATGAACAAACGAGCAGCAGCTACGCTGATGTCCACCAGCAAAGAAAAAAAAACGCAAACTCAACATTTGATTGTTAATCATATGCAGCGCAACGAAGTTTCAAATTGACCACTGTCATCCAGACGGTCAAGACAAGACACAAGAAGACGGCCAGGTGACTGTGAGTGATAGTCTGCTTGTCTGTCAATTTAGTAAGCTGCTGGATGGATGCGATGGTGGAGTTAACAAGTTTGCGTGCTACGGTGATTTTCGGTGACTTAGTTGGGGTTTTTTACATGGGTTGTCGATGTGGACAGGGGATATTGGGGTGACCCTTAACAAAATGTTGGTTATAGAATAAGAAATGGAGTTTATGTTTAGAGGGCTAAAAATGGGTCCTGAAGAAGGAAATGTGTTTATAGATGAGCCAAGGAAAGTAATGTGGCTGTAGATGAAGAAAAAGGGGAGTATATATTGAAAAAGGAGTCAATTTATATACCGGTCCATCCATAAATGACGTGAAGGAGTGTATAGCCATAGATGACCAGAAAGGATGACTATATACGATCTGAAAGAGAGTATATCTTTAGACGACTTGAAAATGGAGTCTCTCTAGGAATGACCTGGAAAGGGAGTCTTTCTATAGACGACCTAGAAAAGGAATGTATAGACTACCTGAAAAGGTAGTCCACAAATAGATAAACTTATAAAAGGGTCAATCTATAGACGACCTAAAATAGTAGTATATCTATAGACGGCCTGAAAAGGGATTTTATCTATAGAGGACCGCCAAGTGGGCTCCATCTTTAGACTACCTGAAAAGGGGTGCTATCTATAAACAACCTGTAAAGTGAGTCTATATTTAGACTACCTGAAAAGGGAGGTTATCTTCAGGTTACCTGTAAATGATCTATCTTTAAGCTACCTGAAACGGGAGTCTATTTTTAAACTGCCTGAAAAGGGAGTTTATCTTTAGACGACCAGCAAACGGAGTTTATCTGTAGAACACCTGTAGAGGAAGTCTATGGATGAAAGATCTGAAAGGGAGCATATCTAGAAAAGGAGTCTATCTATAGATTACTTGAAAATGTAGTCTACCAATAGATAAACTTATAAAAGGGTATATCTATAGACGACCTAAAATAGTAGTACATATATCTATAGACGGCCAGATAATGGAGTTTATCTATAGAGGACCGGCAAACGGGATCCATCTTTAGACTACCTGAAAAGGGTTCTATCTATAAAAGACATGAAAAGTGAACCTATATTCAGGCTACCTAAAAAGGGAGTCTATCTTTAGGCTACCTGATAGGGATATATCTTTAAGCTACCTGAAGCGGGAGTCCATTTTTAAATTGCCTGAAAAGGGAGTTAATTTTTAGACGACCTAAAAAGGGGAGTATGTGCGACCTGAAAAGGGATTCTATTTTAAGATCACCTACAAAGGGAGTTTATCTGTAGAACACCTGAAGAGGAAGTCTATAGATGAAATATCTGAAAGGGAGCATATATAGAAAAGGAGTCTATCTATAGATTACTTGAAAGGGTAGTCTATCAATAGATAAACTTATAAAAGGTTCTATCTAAAATAGTAGTATTTCTATAGACGGCCTGAAGAGTTTATCTACAGAGGACCGGCAAGCGGGCTCCATTTTTAGACTACCTGAAAAGGGGTATATCTATAAATGACCTGAAAAGTGAATCTATATTTATACTACATGAAAAGGATCCTATCTTTAGGCTACCTGAAAATTATCTTTCTTTAAGCTATCTGAAACGGAAGTCTATTTTTAAACAGCCTGAAATGGGAGTTAATCTTTAGCCGACATAAAAAGGGAGTATTGGCGACCTGAAAAGGGATTCTATTTTCAGATCACCTACAAAGGGAGTTTATCTGTAGAACTCCTGAAGACAAAGTCTATAAATGACAGACAAAGTCTGAAAATGGAGTTAATCTATAGAGGACCGGCAAGCGGGCTCCATCTTTATCTATAAACGACCTGAAAAATGAATCTAAATTTAGACTACATTAAAAAGAATCCTGTCTTTAGGCTACCTAAAAAGGATCTATATGTAAGCTACATGAAACAGAAGTCTGTTTTTAAACTGTCTGAAAAGGGAGTTTTTCTTTTTATTTTAAACCACCAATAAAGGCAGTTTATCTGTAGAACGACAGAAGAGAAAGTCTAAAGATGAAATATCTAGAAAATGAATATCTATATATTACCTGAAATGGTAGTCTACCAACCTAAAATAGTGGTATATCTATAGACGGCCTGAAAAGGGAGTCTAATATATAGACTGACTAAAAGGTGAGTATCATACATATATAGACGCCCCAAATGAGTCTATCTATGGACGACCTGGAAAGAGAGTAGCTTAATAGACGACTTGAAAGGTAGTTTATCTGAAAACTGAGTGTATATTTAGACTGCCTGAGATAGGAGTCTTTCTGTAGACTACCTGAAAAGGGAGTCTATCTTTATACCACCTGTAAAGGGAGTCTATCTTTAGACTACCTAGAATGAAGTATCTACGGACGACCTTTAAAGGGAGACGACATGAAAAGGCAGTTTATCGTAAGACGATATGAAATGAGATTCTATTCATTGTCGTTCCGAATATTGAGTATTTCTATGGGCGACTTTAAAATGGAGTATATCTACGAAAATGAAGTATATCTATGGACAACCTGAAAAGGAAGTCCATTTACAAAAGAGTCTATCTATAGACGACCAGAAATAGAGTCAATCTTCAGACGAACTGAAAACAGAGTTTGTCCATAGAAATCTTTTACAGGAATCTATCCACTGATGACCTGAAAAAGGAGTTTATACATTCATGACTTAAAAAAATAGTCCTCTGAAGGCGACCTTAACCGGCGTCTGTTCATAGACGAAGTGAAAGGAAAGACTAAAGGGAGTGTCATATATAGACGTCCCCAAATTAGTCTATCTATGGACGAACCGTAAAGGGAGTATCTTAAGAGACGACTCTAAAGGAAGTTTATCTGAAAACTGAGTGTATCTATAGATTGCCTAAGAAAGGAGTCTTTCTATAGACTATCTGAAAAGCCAGTCTATCTTTAGACTACCTGAAAAAGGAGTCTATCTTTAGACTACCTGTAAAGGGAGTCTATCTTTAGACTATCTGGTAAGGGTTGTCTACGAACGACTTTTAAGGGGAGACGACTTGAAAAGGCTGTTTATCGATAAACGATCTGAAAAGGGATTCTATCCAGTGTCTTTCCGAATATTGAGTAGTTCTATGGACGACTTTAAAATTAAGTACACCAATCTGTATACGACCTGAAAAGGTCTATCTATAGCACATGAAAATGAAGTATATCTATGGACAACCTGAACAGGAAGTTTATTTACAAAAGAGTCTATGTATACATGACCTGCAAATGGAGTCAATGGCCTGAAAAAGGAGTTTATACATTGATGACCTAAAAGAATAGTCCTCTGAGGCGACTTACCGGCGTCTTTCTATAGACGACGTTTAAGGCAGTCTATTCCCAGGCAAAATGAATGGGAGTCTATCTGTTGACAATTTCAAAGAGAGTCTAAGATGAGATGACATCAAAACGGAGTCTATCAAAAGAAGAAGGAAGTGAATCTATCATTAACCAACCTTTAAACGAACTGATTAATAGTCAGTTTATTGAAATAATTATGAATGTTTGTCTGAAGACGACGTGAAGAGGGGACTTTGGAAAATGTCAAAAGATGTGAGGTTTTCTATTGCCTGAAGAGTGTACTCAGGCTGGTACCTATGGCCAACTTATTTTCCTGCCTAGGGTTTGCGGTATACATTCACTATCATCATCTTAATTTGGTGATGGATAGATACATCTTATCAGCGTGTAACCGCCTTTCATTTGAAGAACTAAAATATATTCAAAGAACTAAAATCAATGACCTCAAAATTACACATTACAACCTAATGTTTATAAAGGTGTTCTTATTTTGTTTCGGTTTTACCATTGATGACAATGATGATCAGTTTTCTTTCCAATTGCCGTGCTGCTGTTGTTGTTCCTGACGAGAGTTTTCTTTGATTCGTAAAGTGAACATCAACGGTAGTCATTCATTTCTCGTTTTCGTTGTTGTTGTTGGCGTTTCCGTGTGACGAGCGTGTGATGACAATTCGTATGCAAAGTGCAATTATTACACGTCAACGACATAGTGGCTATGAAGGATGATAGTTGGGAAGATGAGTAGTGCATCCAAAATGTGAGACGAAACAGTAGTTCATTAAAAGTTCATATGAAAAATGTATGCGTATAGTTGTTGTAACAATGCAAGTATGTTCGTTCGTATATTATATTCAGTTGTCCGGTACTAGTTCCTCTGTGTCTAGACTGAAAAATTGTTCGAGTTCTTCCAGTTGCTATAGTATTACCATTGAGATTCCGCGTGGGACCAACGCTTTGGATGATTTCACGTTATGGATGACATCTGCAAAATCGATCATCGAAAATTATGGTGGTACGAGGGATGCACGATAACTATAACTATCTGGCCTAACAATGAAAACGAGAATATTTTGCCATCAAAAATAATTTTATTGTTCTATTAAGTAGTCTCCAGCATGATTTATACACATTTTCATCGGCTCAATCCAATTGTTAAAGAACTTTTTCCACTTCGATTAAGACACCTCCAAAACACGATTTTGAACGCTTTTACAGCGTTTTCTGGCGACAAAAATCGTTGATCACGCTTTTTTTGATAAGCTAGAAATGAAGTCATTGGATCCCCAGTGAGGGCTGTACGGCGGATGACCCATCAATTCCACGTTTTGTTCGGTCAAACATGTGCTGGTTTCAATCGATGTGTGAGAGCTCGCATGTCAAGATGCAAAATGATTCGCCTTCTCTTGTTCGTTTTTCGAATTTCTCAGGAGACCTCAGGTAAACAAATTGTAGTGTACCACTCAGAATTAAATGTTCTACATTGCTAAAGCCGTATAGTAGCCACACGGTCAGTTTGGCCAAAGAAACTGGCGAAGTGCTTCTTTCATGAACAACTTTCGTTGGATTTGGCTCGCTTTCGAAGACCCAAAGGTTCGATTCCTCTTTTATTTCGGGCTCCTAAGCATATATCCAAGATTCGTCGTCTGTGGCGATCTTATAAATGTCGTTTAAAGCACCACGATCGTTTTTATTCACTATTTCTTTGCACCGATCCACAAAAGCCTTTTTTGAGCGATTGTCCAATTATGCTGGATCTAACGAGAAAAATCAATTTTTGCGGCCAGGTGTTTATGCAATATCAAATGTTAGTTGGTGGAAGAAATGACCAAGGATGCCTCTATCTCACGGTATATAACATGGAGATCTTGCATTATCCGTTCACGCACGGTTTAATTTTTTTCTGGCACAACGGCCGATTTTGGCCGATCTTCAGGACCTTTAGTTTTTGGCGAGTGTCGGCCACGATTGAATTCATTAAACCATTAAACCAGATAGTTCCCTAACACTTGGGTCTTCAGGGTTCGAACGCCGAAGCTCATTACGCTCCTTTGCTCGCTTAATGCTGTTCCACTCTGGTCATTGCCTAGGATGAAATGTCAAAGCTCGTGATAAGCATCGAAGTCCCCTAGCACCAGACGGTTATTTTCGTCCAAAAAACAAAATAATATCAGGCAGGACCAATGAGCGCAAACAAACAAAACGATTCCCGTACCAATCACACAAAGTTACAAACTTTTCAGTTTATCTTTCAATGCAAAAATACGAAAACCGTACGATAACTGAAATATACTTCGGCTATGCTTTGCCGAGTTGTTTCGTTCACCACCGAAACAAAAAGATATTTATTTTTATTTTAAAATTATTTATTACAATTAAAAATTATAATAAAAAGCACTAGCAACTAGGGCTATCGGCCTTCACAAAAAGAATTTTTAGCAAACATTTGCTGTGCGAAATGATCAATGCCACACTCAGACACACACACACACACATTTGATTGCTTAACTACCCTATCAACATACTTGGAACATAACGCGATTGATGTTTTCAACCACCAAACGAATCATTCATGGAATCGTTCATGCTGGTTGTTGGGTGGACTGTGGGAGTGTCTTTTGCAATACATACTGCCTGAGATAATGACCCAGAGGAAGGAAGACCCTATAGGTCTACCGGGAACCTCGCCAACAAAATTTCACTTCACCACTTCGTGTTGCAATATTTAGAGGTGCCTCTGTGATCCACATTACAAAGGTATAATGTTGCACTTCGGGAAGTCTATACTCTCCGATATGTCCACAGAAATTTCCAAAAAAAAACCTGCAGAGACCCTTACATATCTATTTTTTTGTATTATATATTAAGTTTATTTTCCGCTTTGTAGCGTATTGAAATATTCATTTACGACCCAATAAAGTATACACATTCTTGATCAGAATAAAATTCTAAGGTGATTTAGCCATGTCAGCCTATCCATCTGTTGTAATCACTCTAGCGTGATAAAATGTAGCTAGAGGACTAAGCGACATTATTGGACCAAAATAGCTCTAATTTGCCATTTATGGTTGTCTTTTACTGAAAAATTTTTTGTTTTTGTATAAACCCATAGAACGGTGGGATTTGTTACTAAAGTGCCTATAACTTGGTATTTCAGAATCCCCGTTTCCTCCTAACGGAAGGATTCTCAGATTGGAAAGTAAAGGATACGGCCGATGTGAAGTCGTTTAAAGGATTTTTTACTAAAGTGGCTGTTGAATTTTATGTATTTATAACAACTTAAATAATTTCTACTTGTTCAAATTTATCAATGTAGCATTGATTTCTGTAAATGTTTATTGTCATTGAAAATGCGTATTCACAATATTGTATTGAAAAATTTTCACAGTCTGTTTTCAACCCTTTATAATAAACGTTGTTATACTTTTCGAATCCTCGGAGTACTTTTAATTTTTAACAGGTTATGGGCCTTAATCCGTAACCATTGCGAAGAAATAGTGTTGGAAATATTATAACGAAGAATCAAGGAATAGAAATGGCCAATTTTAATGGACGAATTCCATTGTTTAATGGGTCAAATTACGCCACATGGAAAACTCAAATGGAAGCAGTTCTTCAAAAGGCAAGATTGTTGAAATATGTAATTGGAAAAGAAAACAGGCCTATCGTTCCAGAAGTACAAGAATCCGCAACACCAGCGCAACGAGCTGAATATAAAAAGAAATTGGATGAACAAATAGCCTACGATGAATTGGCACTCGATACTCGTTCAGAAATAAATATTTCGCTGGATTCAAATATAGTAAGAATGGTAAGGAATTTCAAGACTGCTCGAGAAATTTGGAAATACTTTCAAGAAACATAGGAACGAAAATCAACGAGACGTAAGGCTGAAATTTTTCGTAAGTTACTCAATATGAAAATGGTCCCTTCCCAATGTCTGTCCGAATATCTCATTGAATATGATATTTGTGTGTCGAGTTTGTCAGAAATGGATGTCAAAATTGACGAAAGTCTCCTAAGTGTTATTTTGCTGGATGGTTTGTCGCTTTTGATACTGCCAATGAGTTTCCATCGCTCAATGTGTTAAGGTCCCGGTTATTGGAAGTTGGATCTGAAAAAAGTGATGAAGATGCAGAAAATGCAATGAAGGCAAAGAAGTTTCGTCCAAAGCAAAGCAAATATCATGGACCTGAATCAGGTATGTCAGATAAAAGATTCCCGTTTAAGTGTCATAGGTGTGGTAAAAAAGGCCACAAAGCAAAGGATTGCAGAGTAAACATTAGTGGTGGCAATCATTCTTTAAAAACGGATTTTGAAATATCTGACAAGGCAAATGGATGTAGAGAAGATAGTGTGTAAACAAAATCTGTCAACATGGTGTCTTGACTGTGGCGCCACATCTCACATGTGCGTCGATGAATCTTTATTTATGGAGCTTAATAAAAATTATAACAGTAAAGTAACACTAGCTGATGATACTCATGTGAAAGCAGACGAAATTGGAACTATACAACTAAACGTGTTAGTGGAAAACAAAATGAAGTCCTTAAAATTGCAAAATACACTATTTGTACCATCACTTGGAGGAAATTTAATTTCAATGTCGAAGATTACCGATTTAGGCTTCGAGGTGTTAATAAAAGGAAATAAAGCGTATGTACGAAAAGAACAGCAAATATTTTTGGAAGCAATCAAGGAGAATGGATTGTATATGGTAAAGTCAAAAACTGATGATTTCAAATATAAAAAGTCTTCTGAATCTGACGCCACATCCGAAATTTGGCATAAACGCTTTGGTCACTTGAATAACATTGATTTGGTGAAACTACACAAGGAGAAAATGGTTCGTGGATTGCCTAAAATTAGTTCTTCAGATTCAATTTGCGATGTGTGTATTACGGCAAAACAAACACGATCCCCTTTTCCTAACAAAAATAGTAAATCGGAAAATGAAATCTTGGACTTGGTTCATACGGATCTTTGTGGACCAATGCGCGTTCCATCACTAGGAGGAAATTTGTATTTTGCTACATTTATTGATGACTTTTCCCGAAAAGTTTTTGTTTACTGCTTGCGCAACTAAAGCGACTATTTGGAGGTGTTCAAGGAATTTAAGGCGAGATTGGAATTGGCAACTGGGAAAAAGATCAAATGTTTACGCAGTGATAATGCTCCAGAATTGGTGAGTCGTGAATTTAAAATTTTTCTTGAAAAATGTGGGATAAAACGCCAACTGACCGTGGAATACACTCCTCAGCAAAACGGAGTTGCAGAGAGAATGAATAGAACTCTTGTGGAAATGATAAGATGTTTTATGACGGATGCAAATTTACCGGAAAAATTGTGGGGTGAACTAGTTCTTACCGCAGCATATATTCGGAATCGTTCTCCAACAAAATTAAATATGAATAAAACTCCAGAAGAACTTTGTACAGGAAACACTCCAACAATGTCTCATTTTCGTCGAATTGGCTGTATTGCGTATGGACTGAATAAAAAACGTACCAAGTCGAAATTTGAAGCCAGAAGTGAACAATACATCATGGTAGGATATGACGAAAATTCGAAAGCTTATCGTTTATGGAAGAAAGGAACTAAGAACATTTACAAGAATACAATTTATCACATCAATGGGTATTCAAGAAACTATTTAAGTTGAGGAGGCGTGTTGACTTTTATGTATTTATAACAACTTAAATAATTTCTACTTGTTCAAATTTATCAATGTAGCATTGATTTCTGTAAATGTTTATTGTCATTGAAAATGTGTATTCACAATATTGTGAATTGAAAGATTTTCACAGTCTGTTTTCAACCCTTTATAATAAACGTTGTTATACTTTTATAAAAAAGAATCCTCGGAGTACTTTTAATTTTTAACAGTGGCTGTAACTTGGAATTTCAGAATCTCAATGGGTAGAAACGCAACAACATAGGTTCATATTTTGATAGCCTATGTGAATTCAAATTTTTATCTACGGACAGATCGAATGTATTTAGGGTGTTTTCAGAATTTCGTGCTCCTCTTTGGATATTTGAACTTTGTCGACAAAAATGTGGATTAGGATTAAAGTTCAAAAGTGTTGCGGTGGAGGTACTGAAAGGCTTGGACCGACATTGTCCATTATGGAAGTGGATCTTATTTTAAGTGTCATATCTTTTCGACATTCGCCAGGGAGCATGGACTTGTCCACGGACAACAACGTACAGCACTGGTACACATTTCCAAAGAATCTTCGAACATACCCTAAACTGCACTTAGATACAAATGTTGACCTTTTGTGAGGGAGGTACCCTAAGGAGAGGACCGATATGGGCCATTTTAGAAGTTAAACTAAATTTTGACAAAATTGGACCAAATTGGTTGCCCCGTTCAAGAGATATCGTCCATACCATTTTAGTTACATTTTTTAAATATGGGGGAAGTACCATTTTCGAACTGAAACTAAGTTTGGACAAAATATGACGAAGGCCAATTTTTAGACCAAATCGGTTGATCAGTTCGAGCACTATCGTGCTCTCCAGCCACTACGTATGGTGCCATAGGGTTTTTTTTACAACTTTCGGCCTGTTTTCTCAAGAAGTATGAGCTGGCCCTGAAAAAAACGTTTACCGTCGTAATTTACGCAGCGAATGTAACTTGCTGCAACAACTTAAAGTGAACATATCCGAAATTTTGTGGGAAGTACCCGAAGGAGTGGACAAATAAAGTCCATATTCGAACCTGATCTATATCTGGTAGATATATTAGGATATGTAAAGTATGGACCAAATCGGTCACTATCTTGTGCACAATTTTTTTTTCGAACATTTTTGAACTTTTTTGGGGGAGGTACCTGAAGGAGATGACCTTCAGGTAAACTACACAGGGTGTCATAGGGGCTTTTTGCACCTTTCAGGCTATTTTCTCAGGAAGTATGGACTTGCCCCTGATGAAACTTGTACCGTCGCATAGTAGGTAGTAAATACAAGTTGTTACAACAAAAATCAAAGCGATTCAACTAAGACTAGACTAGACTAAACTTTTCCGAAATGTTATGTGGGAGGTACCCGAAGGAGTTGACCGATTGGGTCCATGGTTGGTCGGTTTACGTCCTGGCTATAACCTTCATAGCCGGTTTTCCGATATGCATTTTCTGAATATTTGGTCGGCTTTCTCCTATCTTCTCTAGCTTCCTAGATATCCACGCAGTTATTAAATTAATATTTAAAAACTTACACGCATAAAAACAAATTTCAAAAATCATACACAACTTTAATTTTCAATTTAGAAGTTTTTAATTTGTTGAGTCAAAGATGAAAAAATTTGTTTGTCACTTTGTTCCATATGGTGTACAATATTTCACATTTGTGTCATAAGCATGGCACAATTACCAAGGTAGTGGTATCACACCAGCTGTTCGAATATGAAAAGTCAAATCCCTTTATAAACAAATTATTTTTGTTGTAATTTCCCCAACAACATAAAGAAAATTTTTGAGATAACATATTCAAAATTTTACCATACCACTACCTGGGTAATTGTGCCATGGTTATAAGCAAGGCACATTTATATAAGGTAGAAGTGACAATCAGCTGTATTTTTACTTTTTGGGTAAATTTGGTTTTCAAAATGTAATAGGGTCTACTCATGAAATTTGAAACTTCGAAAGTTGCTACCATAAAATTCTTCTTTTCATCATAAACGTGTAATAACAATGACCTACGACAGTTCTGAATGCTTTATATTTACATATTGATTAAAATTTGTTCTATTTTAGAGTATTTTCAAAATGTATTTATGTTTTTCCTGAGAAAATTTTTAGAACGACCCCATTATTTAATATTTTCTTTGACATTACATTTTTAATAACAACAATGTTGTTTTTGTAAATTTATTAGTTGTTGTAATTCATGCATTTACCTTATATAAATTTGCCTTGGTCATAAGTGTGGATATTGAATAAATCGACAAAAATTCTATTTTTAAAAAACTATCCATAACTTTTCACGGTGCTCTTGAACCAAATTTAAATGGAAGGTACTTACATCTGGAAAGTTTTTGCTAGTTCTGAAATTACAATGTTTATAGATGAGAAAAAATCAAAAAATAAAAAATCGCCGGAGCGCTTTTTAAATAAATTGCAAATCAAGTTGACAGTTTTAATTTTTTTTTAGGTTTTCACGATTTTGCTTGGAAACCACAAGTCCTATCGAAATGTGACTAAAGAAAATATTGTAGCTATGAAAATTTTTTACCAAACTGACACTTACAATATATGCGTAGTTTTTACCGTTATTGAGATATAGAAGTTCAAATTAGGACAATGGATTGACTGTATCGCCTCCTTATAAGTCAATGTCATGACTGCAATTTCCCAACTTAAACTTATATATCTTAAAAATGGTACAACTAGGAAAAAATTACAAAAGCCAATCTTGTAGAAAATTTTCACAGCTACAAGACATTCTTTAGTCCCATTCCGAAAGGATTTGCAGTTTTCAAGCTAAATCCTGAAGACCTAAGAAACAATCTGAAAGTTTGATCTGAACCTCTATATCTCAAAACTGGTAAAATCTTGGAAAATATCAATCAGCCAATCTTGTACAGAATTTTTACTGCTACAACATTTTCTTTAGTCCCATTTAGATAGGACTTGCGGTTTCCAATAAAAATCGTGAAAAACCTAGAAATGTGAACTTTGATCGCGATTTATTAAAAAATCCATCCACCTATTTTTTCTTGTTTTTTGATTTTTGTCATCTACAAACATTGCTGTTTCAGAATCCGCGAGAACTTCCCTGGTGTATGCGGTTTTCTTCTAAAGTTAGTTAAGGTGCACTGTGCATAACATTATAATATAAGGAGGCGGTACGTGAATCCATTGTCTTAATCGGAACTTCTATATCTCAATAACGGTAAAAACTAAGAAAATGTCATGAAAGTAAATCTTGTAGAGAATTTTCATGGCGGTTTCCAAGCAAAATCGTGAAAACCTTATGGCTTAAACTTCATCATTACTCTCTATTACAGAGAGTAATGTTTTTCAGAGAGTAATGTATTTCAAAACGAACTGACAGTGTTGCAAAATTTTACTGATCGCTACCAATATCATGATTTCATCGGTTTTTCGCTAAAAAGGCATCATTTCAAAAACTGAGAAGCCAATTGATAATTCCCTTCGCCGGGATGAAATCATGATATTGGTAGCGATCAGTAAAATTTTGCAACACTGTCAGTTCGTTTTGAAAAACATTACTCTCTGTAATAGAGAGTAATGATGAAGTTTAAGCCATTGGGGGTAACACTCCAGACTTAAAAACAATCAAATGAGATTGAAACTTCAACCAAAAACAAAACAAACAACCTTAAAAACCACTAAAAATGTCAATTGGAATCGCGTTTTATTTAAAAAGCGCTAAGCCGATTTTTTTGTTTCTGATTTTTCTTATCAATGAACATTGTAGTTTCAGAATCCGCAAAAACTTCCCAGCTGTAAGCACCTTCCATTTAAATTTGGTTCAAGAGCACCGTGTTTTATATTTCAATACATATTCCTCCCCAGCAAAATTTTATGGAAGTGGTTCCATGAGATGCCATGATTTCACTGGATCTTTTGCATTGGTTCAAATGAACTCGTGAAAGATCCGATCTTTTCATCAGCATTTGAACCCATTCGAAGGAAGTCGTGAAAGATCCGATCGTTTCATCAGCATTTGATCCAATTCAAAGGAAGTCGTGATAGATCCGATCTTTTCCTTAGCATTTGAACCCATTCCATCGATCCAAGAGAGATGAATTTTGTGTTTTTATTTTTACACGTGTATATATTATTTTATTTATCTAAATATGTACGTTTAACCCACTTAGCGCCAGAAAATTTTTTTTTGGAAAATTTGAAATTTTTTTATTGAATTTAGTTTTATTTTCATTTTTAAGCAATTTTTAAAAAATAACTTTTTTTCTTAAAACCTATAGTTTTTCCGGAACCGGGTGTACGTTAAAACGGACAGTGGCAAAATCCACTACCGTAAATTTGTATGGGAAATTGGTGTTTTTTACAAATATGTATAAAGTAAACTTCATTATTAGTCGTACGCACAAAGCCAACTGTTTTATATTTTTAAATATATTCTCTATCTTCTTCATTTTATAACATATTTTCCATCGTACGCCCTAAAGAATGGCATGTTTACTTTATCCATAATTCTAAAAATTCCAATTTCCCATACAAATTTACGGTAGTGGATTTTGCCACTGTCCGTTTAAACGGACAGCTAACTTTGCAGGGTAATACAGAATAATTCTTGCTTTGTATTAACAATTTATGTTTTTAGAATAATACTTTCACATGTTTTCTAACTAGTCTCTGCGTTGTATAAGTGCAAATTATCTACTTATGTGTTTTTTGCCATTGTAAGAAAATCAAAAATTCACTTCACGAAAAGGGTTATTTTTGTGACCGAACCGCGAAAAACTACGCAGGCCAAATGTCAATTTATGAACGGGGATGGACAGATCTTTGAGTCAACAATTACAAAATACAAAAAACTCCGCAATAAAACACGTATTTAACTGTTTTTTACCTGCATTCTTGTTCACATTTTTTGCTGGCGTTTAAACGACCAGTGGCTTTAAGTGGGTTAAAGCAATGTAAGATTTATTATGCTAGGAAGTCCCAATCATTGAGCTAAAAGTAGAGTCGGACTGCACTCCTTGGTATTTGTCGTGTTCCTTTACGTGCCTGAGGTTACAAGTTTTTACCCGCAAAGTGTTTCCTTACTTTTAAAAGCATACAATTTATATGAGAGCAGTTCACCACTTTTACCATTTTTGCAACAATTACCATTTTTAAAAGAAAAGGAACATAACAATTATAAAAGTTTCCTTGCCTGCTCTAGAGAACCCTGCTCAACAAGTCGATTTGTAGATCCCTACAAAACAACAAACATTTCCAAAACGTTGTAAAATAAAATTCACGAAATAGTAATCTGCAGTTGGAGTCAATGTCGAAATCTGCACTGATGGGAAGTAAAATCCTATTGTAAGATGAATCAAAACCTGTTGCGGAGGAAGTAAACTCTGTTGCGTGCAGCTGCGGTATTTAGACTGCAACAGCTGGGACGGCCGGAAGTCAAGTTTCTCACTTAAATTTACAACCTGTCGCTTGCCAAACACATTGTTTCCGAGATCTGGAAAATAGGCCAGCTACTGAAGCCCGAAAAGGATGCCAGCAAAGGTGAATCTTACAAACCGATTTCGCTTTTGTCGCCCGTAGCAAGGACCCTTGTGGCTTTATTTCTTCCAGCATCAGAAATAACTTTCCAGTTGCCGATCAATAGCATAGGATCCGTAAGCAGCACAACAACTGCGCTGAAGGCCCTCTCACTCAGAGCAAGCCGTGCGATAGAACAGTGATAGTGACACTTGATTTAGCAAAGCCCTTTGATATTGTCAAGCACCCTCGTTGTTTGATGTCATCGAGTAGACTACGCACCGATGATGATAAATAAATTATAGTTATTTCATTAATTCCTTTGAATTAATAAAATAAAAACAAGTGAGCAAAGGCTATAGTCGGGACGGGGCCGACCATGTGGTACCCTACACCACTACCCCTGTGCATAAGCTTTTCACTGGTAAACATTTATTTTAGGGAACATAATCCGATATCTCATAATATGCCTCTTTCTCTCTGGGACCTCCATAAGCAACCAAAATTTCGTGACCATCCGATCAAAATTATGACCTGTAGCGTGATTGCAAAAAATGGAAGAATAGGATGCATTACCGACTATTGTGGTACCTCCCTTGTTTGACCACCTTCGCCAACCTACTTTACACCAATGTAAATGTTATATTTTCATCTTCCATTGATAGGCTTTGCCGTTGGACTACCCCTACTAGAAGCCGATATATTTACAAAGAATAAAACTTTGAATTTGTCTCCACATGAGTTTTTCCCCATTCCGACCCCTAAATGTTATCCGACTATTACCAAAATCAATAGGCTTCTTCTTGTGTGGGGCCCCCATCTGCCCCCAAAATTTCGTCACTATCCGATCAAAATTCCAACTTGTAGCGTGATTACAAAAAATGGAAAAATTGGGTATACTATTGAATTTTGCAATATCTCCAACATACTTTGCATCAATATAAACGAGATCTTTTCTTCTTCCATTGACGGGTATTCCTTTTGGAATACTCCAACCAGAAGCGGATATATTCGCATAAGAAAAAAACGTTGGATTTTCTCCACATAAGCTTTTCGCTTATTCCGACTCCTGAATATTATCCGACCATCACCAAACTAAATAGGCTTCTACCTCTGTGGGACCCGCATCCACTCCCAAAAAATTACGTGATTACAAGCGTGATTACAAACAAATCGGAAAGTGGGATGCATTACCGACTCTTGCGATATCTCTGTTGTTTGAGCAGCTACGACAACCTACTTTACATCGTTGTAAAGGTGATATTTTCTACTTTCCTTGCCAGGTTTTGCTTTAGATATACCTCTTAAAGAAACAGAAATATTGGCTTTGAAATAAAGCGTAGACCTTTTCTCCAAATAAGTTTTTGCCCATTCCGACCCCTGAATATTATCCGACCATCATTAAAATCAGTAGGCTTCTTCCTCTGTGGGACCCCCATTAACCCCTAAAATTTCGTGACGATCCGATCAAAATTGTGACCTGTAGCGTGATTACAAAAAAATCGGAAAATGGGATGCTTTATCCACTATTGCCATATCTCTGCTATTTGACCACCAACGATAACCTACTTAACATCGTTGTAAAGGTGATATTTTCTACTTTCCTTGCCAGGTTTCACTTTAGATATACCTCTTAAAGAAAGCTTTGAAATAAAATGTTGACTTTTCTCCAAATAAGTGTTTGCCCATTCCGATCCCTGAATATTATCCGTCCATCATCAAAATCAATAGGCTTCTTTCTCTTTGGGACCTCCATTAACCCATAAAATTTCGTGACGATCCGACCAAAATTGCGACCTGTAGCGTGATTACAAAAAAATCGGAAAATGGGATGCTTTATCCACTATTGCCATATCTCTGCTATTTGACCACCTACGACAACCTACTTAACATCGTTGTTAAGGTGATATTTTCTACTTTCCTTGCCAGGTTGCTTTAGATATACCTCTTAAAGAAACAGAGATATTGGCTTTGAAATAAAATGTTGACTTTTCTCCAAATAAGTGTTTGACCATTCCGACCCCTAAATATTATCCGACCATCACAAAAATCAATAGGCTTCTTCATCTGTGAGACCCCCATTAACCCTCAAATTTTCGTGACGATTCGATCAAAATTGCGATCTGTAGCGTGATTTCCAAAAAATAGAAAAATGGGATGTATTACCGATTATTCCGATATCTCCGTTATTTGGTTACCTACACCGACCTAGTTTGCATTATTGTAAAGACGGGATCTTCTACTTTCATAGTCAGGCTTTGCTTTTGGAAAAATTTCAACCAAAGCTGTGATATTCGTCAATATAATTAAAATCGCAAAAATGAAAATTGGGGTTTTATTTGCTACTATTGTGATATCTTCGTTGTTTGATCACCTACGAGCACCTACTTTACATCATTAGAAAGGTGATATTTTCTACTTTCATTGTCAGGTTTTGCTTTTGGTATACCCCATACAGAAGCTGAGATATTCGCTTTGGAAAAAAACGTTGTCTTTTTATCCACCTAAGTTTTTTGCCCTTTCCGACCCCTAAATATTATCCGACCATCACCAAAATCAATAGGCTTCTTCCCCTCCGAGACCCCCATCAACATCTAAAATTTCGTGACGATCCGATCAAAATTGCGACCTGTAGCGTGATTACAAGGTTTAGATGGACAGACGGACAGACGGACGGACGGACGGACTGACGGACGGACACACATAGCCAGATCGACTCAGCTCGTCGAGACATTCATTTTGGTATATATAAGTATGGGTCCACGACCATTATTTCGATGCGTTACAAACTTTTTGGCCAAAACCAACTTATAATACCCTCCCCACATAGTGGTGTAGGGTATAAAAATGAAAATCATTTTTCAATATAGCATTTTCCATTTTCCGAACAAGACGTGAAAATTACATGCCAAAGGGTTGGTGAAAATGACATGCCAAAGATTAGTGAAAATGATATTCTTGGGAATTGGTTAAGATGGCATGCCAAAGGATTGGTATAGATGCAATGCCAAAGAATTGTTGAAGATGCCAGTCCATCGAGTTAGTAAAGATGTCATGCTTAGGATCTGAAAATGAATTGCATCTGTTGGGGGTCACGCTCTTGTAAAAAGAATGAGTGAAGATGCTGAAAAAATGGCATTCCATTTCACTTGCACCCATTCTTGAATAGCATCTTTGGCATCGAACATTTTGCTGGGTCTATATTTTTGCAAATATCTTTATATATAAAACTCAATTGTCGTTTGTTGGTAATTGAATCAGTTGAAAACGGCTGGAGCGATTTGGATAATTTTTTGTGAAAATGTTAGTCATAGTCCAGTTTAGGTTTTTATGCAAAGAAAAATTGACCACGCCCACTTTTCCGCCCACTTTTATAAATATGTTATATCTACGAAACTACTCAACAGATTTTCTTGAAATTTTCAGGGAACGTAGAGTGATGGCCCCCGGTTGAAATGGGCTACATATTTGGTTGAATTTCGGATCAGGCGGGGTACCTCCCCTATGCCCTATTTTTGTAAAAATGCAATATTTGCAACAATTACAAATGTATCGCTTTGAAAAAAATTTCCGAGTCAATGGCGATTGTGTCTCCGACCCTACGTGCTTATTTGGGGCATTAAGAGTGGACAACGTCCACTTTTATAAATATGTTATATCTACGAAACTACTGAATCAATTTTCCTGAAACTTTCAGCGAATGTACAGGGTTGGTCCCCGATAAAAATAGGCTGCATATCTTTTGACTTTCGGATCGGGCGGGTACCTCCCCTATGCCCTATTTTTGTAAAAATGCAATATTTGCAACAAATACGAATGTATCGGTTTGGGATTTTATTTCCGAGTCAATGGCGATTGTGTCTCCAACCTTACGTACTTATTTTGGGACTTAAGATCCGACCACACTCTCTTTCTAATTAGGTTATATCTACAAAACTACCCAAGGGATTTTCAAGAAAATCGCGTTTGTCTAAACTTTTAAATCTTTATAAATAAAAATCAAATATCGTTCGTTGGTAATGGCATCAGTTGATAATGGCTGGACCGATTTGCGCACAATAACCCTACTAACCCTACTTGGGTTTTTATGCAAAGAAAATTTAAAATTTTAAGAAAATTTCTACAAAAACTACTGAACCGATTTTCCTGAAATTGCCAGGGATTGAACACCATTCCTGTTCAATCCCTGGCAATTTCAGAAAGGGCGGGGTACTTCCCCTATACCCTACTTTTTTAAAAATGTTATATTTACAATAATTACGAATGTATCTATTTGTAACTTAATTTGCGAGACAATTGTGGTTGTGTCTCCGACCTTACCTACTTTTTTAGGAACCAAAGACTTGACCACACCCACTTTTTAAAATATATTACATCTGCAAAACTACTGAAACGATTTTCCTGAAAATTTCAGGGAATGTACGGGCATGTTTTCTTGAATTTTGAAGGGGGCATATTTAAAAAAACGCCTTACCTTTATGAATAAAAATCAAATGTTTTCATAACCCAACTTAGGTTTACGGATTTACGGATTAATTTACAATCTAGGTACTTCTTTGGGGCCTATAGGCCCGACCACGCCTGTTTGTTTAATATGTCATAACTGCAATACTACTGAAGGGATTTCCATAAAATTTGCAGCAAAAGCTCAATGTTAGCCGTTATTATGTATATTTTATGAATTTCGGAAGAGGTGGGGTACCTTCCCCATGCCTTTCTGTTAAACGCTATACGTATAAGCCAAACTTATGATTATATCCGTTTCACCATACATTTTGGTAGGCAATGAAGTTGTGTGCACCCTAGGTACATATTTGGAGCCAAAATACCGGACCAGGCCCACTTTTTTAATATGTTATATCTTGAAAGCTGATGACCGCGCCCAATATTTTCAAAACATTATTTTTCCAAAACTACTGAACCTAATTTTCCGAAAATGTTCAGGAATGTCCGGTGGTCCAAAATGCTATATATTTGTAGACGAATTTCGGGGCCTATTATTTTATAATCGCTATATTTGCTAAACTTATGAGTACATCAGGTTGCAAATTAGTTTTCGAGACAACGGTGGTTGCGCCCCCGATCAAGAAAAACTATATATTTACAAATGTACTTAAATGGTGAGGTTCAACGGTCCATCAGCCATGAAAAGCTAAAACATATAAGTCTCAATAAGCGGGAGAATTCGATTTAAACTTTCATAATTAGATCGCTTTAGGATAAAGACATGGGAAATGGACGATAATCTATCCTAAAAGGTACAAATTGGCGAAAAAATCCGACAAAGTCCGTAAGAGAAAAGAAAGGTTACAGACAAAATCTGTTGATAAATTTAAAATTCCTCTCGATTTAAATATGGACCGAAGAAGTGAGGTAGAAAATACCTATTTTTGAATTGTCAATCATAAATTCGATAAAAAGTTGTCATTAAAACGCATTACGACGGGCCAGCAACGCGGACCGGGGTCTGCTAGTGTTCTATATATTATTATTAATAATGCAAGTCAAAAATATAAATACTTTCTTTAGTCAGCTCCACGCAGTTGTGACGCAAAACATTAAAATGCGATTATCTCAAAACGGACAAATGGCGTATAGAACACTTAAATATGACACCGACGATATGTGGATTATATTCCACAACGTCAATCTCTTTACCTTAACCAGCGTTCACATTTGGCTAGATTCATTCAAATATTAATATTTATATTTTGTCTAGAAAAATTTTCTTCACAGACCCTTCCATGACCTCCACACTTACATACATTCATTCACATCAACTCTTTAAAATTGTATAATTGTGACAATTACCAACGAAAAATCTTAAAAATCCATTTCTGGGATATTTCATAATTATAGACAGCAGATAGGTACCTGAACGAAAATAGATGTTTGGCTTTTTTCACCTGCCAAATAATTGTCAAAAAATATTTTCCTTAAATCTCAAACATGTTTTCAAATCGAACGTGTGAAATACTAAATGAAACGTTGTGGCTGGTTCGCTTGTCGATACATCAGCCGAAATGTTGGTGTTTCCTTTCGTTGGTGAACGCGAACGAACGAGCGAGCGAACGTTTATCTTGACAAGCGTTCATGTGACATTTACAAAACATGAAACATTTTTCTCGATGACGACGATTCACGTCTCACATTCACTTGCTGTGAAGATAGAGGTGAAGAAGGAAGCAGACACAACAACAACAATATGAAATTGTTTAATAATAATAATCATATTTCTTTCGTATAGTTTTTTTGTTTTATTTTTTGTCATCATCACTTGGAATAAAACATTGTGCAAACATAAGCATGCTTAAACATATATTTTGCGTGTTTAGTATCTGAGAAACGAGTCAGTGAAGAAAAATATAACCAAACAAAAAAATTAAAAAAAAAACTCACAAAAAAAGATTGAAAATGGTTTATAAAAATAAGTGGACAACTAAGCCAGTCAAGGCAGCAGTATGAGGAGTATGGCCAACTAAAAAGTATGGCAACAACATTGTCAGCAGCATTCAAAAACAAAAACGTGTTCGTGAAACTCAGATTTTTTGTTGTTGTTTTTCTTTTGTAACTGAATGCACTGCAGCAACTACATCAAGTGAAACACTTCCGCAATAACCGAATGTCTTTTGTACATCTCTTCTCTCTCCCCCTATTCAAAAGCTTCATAACTTTGTTCTCCACAACAATTTGAGGCAAGGTACCACGCTACTGGGCACTGCTTAGTTCTTAAAGGTAAGTTTTAACGCAAATGTACTTTTACAACAACATAAATTCTATGAAACAAAAACAAGACGAAAAACAGCACCGGCGAAATGCACTCAACCAGCCAGCCAGCCTGTCATTCAGTTCACTACGTTCGTCATACATCCTTCTTCGATTCAACAATGATTTTTGAGGTGATTTGCAAGACAAAAAAAAACAGAAAACTGAACAGCAAAACATTTTTCGTTGGTTGACTGTTAATCAAATAATGGCAAAAATGTCAACAATGTTTGGTTTTTCTTCAATTCAACTGTCAATCAAAAATAAGTTAAAATACTTTTTTCGTTCTTGTCCTCTGGTTGTTGTTTGTTGTTCCTCTGCAGTTTAGTACCACCGCCACAACATCAAAATTTAATGCAGGAATCCTTAAATGTTGTTATGCCTCAATGTTTTGTGAGTTGCTTACCTTTTTGTGAGCTTTAACTTGACATGAATATTGTAAAATGCATTACGTTTTACCATGCCAACAAACATACTTAACCAAATGCACAAAAACACATACATCATTAAACAAATACTAAAATTATACAATTAATTTTATTTTTGAAAAAAAAACTATTTCTTGGTTAATTACGACTCACATACATATACACATGTATGTATGTGTAATCTTCTTGATCATCTAAAACACCAAGATGAGACTAGATCATATTCAAGTTCGTAGATGGACCCTTATTGGTTGGGTGGTTTACGTAGTGGCTATATAGCCATTATAGTCTCAATTAGAATGACATAATGCCTGTTCGATAACTTCGCAAGTAAAAAGTATTTGCAAGTTCTTGCAAGTACTTGCAACTACTTCTCATTTCTCTTTTACTGAACAAGATTGTTATCGAACAGCATTTTGTAAAAGTTTGTACAAATTTGTACAAATTTTTGGTTTATCGAACAGACCTATATATAGCAATTAAAGAACGGGCAAATGACCATACCACACACGCAGAGAAAAAATGTCGCTTTTGTTGGAACGACAATATCTGTTTTTGTTCCAACAATTCATTTGATTCGTTCAAGCATTGCAATTGCAAATCCAAAAATACCACCTTTTCCTCCAAACATAAAAAACAACAAGTAAAAAAGTATCAGTCGGAGATATACCCCCAGCCTGCGTGGAGTGAAACACTTTTTCCCAAAAATAAAAAAACGTATGTATTAATTGGAGTTTCCAAAATTTTGGGCGTATGAACTGACAAAAATATGGATTGGATTAAATATCAAAAATTTGCGGGGGATATCGATAGATAGGGCTTTTGTACCATACTTGCCTACGAAAAACATAATATTGCTGTAAACAGGGCCACTAGGAAAAACTTTGGTAAAAATTTCCAAAGAATACTTAACCACAAAAAATGTTGAACATTTGTGTGGGTTGTACCCCAAGGATTGGACCGATAGGGCCCACATTTGAACAAAATTTTTAGAGATCCAAAGTTTGGACCAAATCAGTTGCTACGTTTATGAGATATCGTGCGTACCAATTTAGCGAATATTTTAGAACTTTTGTGGGGGAGGTACCGGAAGCAGTGGACCTATAAGCACCTCCTTCGAATTTCATCGAATATTCCAAGAAATATTACGATATCCAAAGTGTTGACGAAGGCAGTATTCGGTTCGTTTTTACAGTTTTCGGGTAATTTTCTCAGGAAGTATCGAATTGCCACTGAAAAACCTTGTACCACGTCCTAACCTGCAGTTTTCCGAAATTTGGTGTGGGAGGTATCCGAAGGAGTTGACATATATAGTCCATATTCTAACCTGATCTATGTCTCGTGGAAACATTACGATGTCCAAAGTATGGACCAAATTTTCCGAACATTTTCGAACTTTGTGGAGGAGGTACCGGAAGGAGTGGACCGATATAACCTATCTTCGAACTTAAACTAACTTTGGACAAAATATTACGACAGCCAAATTTTGGACCTATTCGGTGGATCCGTTCGAGAGTTATCTTGCGCTCCAACCCCTACACACGGTGTCATAGGGGTTTTGTGAACCTTTCAGGCTATTTTCTCAGAAAGTATGGTTTTGCCCCTGATGAAACTTGTACCGCCGTATGGGGGACCGTGAATAAAAGTTGTTACAACAAAAATCAAGTATTTGTAATAAAGCATTGAAAAATAGGGTTACCAGCCAAGTCGGACTATAGGAAAGGTTTGGAATTAAAATGACTAACATTAAAATAAAATAAATAATTCGAATATACAAATTTCGAATGATTTGTGATATAAATGCTAGTCTCCAAGCTTAGCCTTCGTCCACCCACTAAAAAACACCATTCAATATGCCTGATGATCGGTCTAACCACCCGTGAAACGTAGCATAGTGGTTGAATGTGTGGGACTTCGGTGGATTCCTAATTTTTCAATGTACCTATTAGGTCTAATAGCTCAACTCGAAAGAGAATTAATTCAAATATCACTCTAAAATGACCTTCGCCTTAATAAGGCAAAACAAAAAAATAATTTCAGCATGAGCCAGGCTGGGATTCGAACCTGGGACCCCAACAACCAAGTGACACGGTTGCAGGCGTCTTAGCGTTCTAAGCCATCAACTTGTCAAAGATTCCGATGACAAATATTGATGATCAAAAATCTTCTGATACAGAAGAACAAATAAAATAAAGGTGGAAAAAAGCTGCCTTAGTATTTGTAATAAAGCATTGAAAAATAGGGTTACCAGCCAAGTCGGACTATAGGAAAGGTTTGGAATTAAAATGACTAACATTAAAATAAAATAAATAATTCGAATATACAAATTTCGAATGATTTGTGATATAAATGCTAGTCTCCAAGCTTAGCCTTCGTCCACCCACTAAAAAACACCATTCAATATGCCTGATGATCGGTCTAACCACCCGTGAAACGTAGCATAGTGGTTGAATGTGTGGGACTTCGGTGGATTCCTAATTTTTCAATGTACCTATTAGGTCTAATAGCTCAACTCGAAAGAGAATTAATTCAAATATCACTCTAAAATGACCTTCGCCTTAATAAGGCAAAACAAAAAAATCAAAACGATTCGAAAGGAGGACCTGCTCTCCTAAACTGAACTTTTCCGAAATTTTGTGTGGGAGGTACCCGAAGGCGTGGACCGATTGAGTCCGAACCTCGTCTAAGTTTGGTAGAAATTTCACGATGTGCAAAGTATGAACCAAATCGGTTACTGCCTTCAAGAGTTATCGTGCGCACACATTTTCCGAACATTTTTGAACTTTTGTGGGGGAGGTGCCGGGAGGAGTGGACCGATATAACCCATCTTCGAACTTAAACTAAGTTTGGACAAAATATTGCGAAAGCCAAATTTTGGACCAAATCGGTTCATCCGTTTGAGAGTTATCGTGCGGACCACCCAGCCAGACAGACAGACGGACGAATATTGCTAAATCGACTCCAAATTGTCTGAAATACATTTCGTCCAAACATACTTGGGGTCTAAACCCATTATTTCGATGAGAAACATTTTGCCCGTATGAAAGTGTATATACCCTCGTTAGCATAAATGCTGAGGGTATAAAAATCTTAGTCGGTGCGGAAACTTTTTTCCACAAATCGACAATATTCCATACGCATTGGTACTGGCGTGGTAAGACAAACGGAAAGACAAACTGTATATCCTTCATACTATGGTAGAGGCTATAAATATGAATTGACCCAAAGAAAACAAAGACATTTGCGTGGTCCACGGACTCCACCAAAATCTAATTAATACATCTGAATCCCTGCATATTTTCTATGTAGTACAGTGTTCTTTTCTACTACAAGATCACAAGTTTTCCAATTCATTTACCCACAAAGGTCTTACGGATTTGAACTATAAAATTAACCGATACACTATCCGTAATTAAAATAAAAAACCTCTACGAAAAGCTTAGTACCAAACAAGGAAACATTCCGTTAGTTCGGTGCAGCCATAAATATCAAAGAACAAATAAAAGGAAAAAATCAGTTTAAAACAATGTAATGTATAGGTCCGAAACATTGGTAACTGCGGGAGCAGACAAGACATTTCTAGGCGTGTTGGAGTGAAAAGAAATGTGCTTTGACAGTTAATATTGGTAACGTATGAACATCAAAATTAGCTGGCTAGTTATATACCGACATTGCAAAACTTAAACGTATTGGGTTACACCAAATGCGCTGACTATGAAAATGAACAAAGATTTCCTCACTAGAAACAGATCTCTTGACGTTATTAGCAGTAGGGTAAGTCAAGATTTCGATGAGATGACCAATTGTTGGATGATATCACAAAACATGGTACCGAAGTAGCATGGAGAAAAGTTGCTTAAAATCAACCCTTAGTTCGTCAGAAGACACAAACGCTTTTTACCGCGTCAAGTGTCGTGATAATGGAAGACAAAGTATCCGGACATAACTCCCTCCTATATCATGGCCGCACGGGTGCCACCGTGGTGCAATGGTATGCACACCCGCCTTGCACTTAGAAGGTCTGCGGTTCGATTTCCATTTCATGCAACATCAAATTTTCAACGGTGGCAAAATACCCCTCAGTAATGTTGGCGACATTTCCTGAGTATTTAAGCCATGAAAAAACTTCTCTACAAGTGGTGTCTTAAGACACGCCGTTAGGACTCGGCAATAAAAGGTAGGTCCCATATCATTGAGCTAATATGAATCGGGGTGCACTCATTGATATCAGAGAAAACTCCCTAAATCTGCTGTAGAAACATTTTTGAAGCAAAACAGATTTCGAACGCGTAGCCTTGTTTTGAGTCTGTCTTCGTAGAATGACAGTACAATATTTTTTGGGTGCAAGTCCATACTTTGAAAGAGAGAGAGCTCCAAAAAACCTTGCCCATACAAACTAAAATAATTGATGAACACGATAAATTACGCATGTATCAATACCGCGGAAACGGGTTTTTTCGTACCGCATTGACCCGAAACCATAGTGTTTCGACTGCGGCTGCTGGCATAACGAATGTATCCGATTTGGCCGAAACTTCGCACATGGTAAAATTTCTTCCAAACATACATCAAGTTCAAAGAAACCAAGGATAATTGATTGAACAGAAGTCCTCATATCGGGTGCCACCGTGGTGCAATGGTATGCACGCCCGCCTTGCACGCAGAAGGTCGAGGATTCGATTCCCCGGCCAGGCAACATCAAACATTTTTTCAACGGTGGCAAAATACCCCTCAGTAATGTTGGCGACATTTCCTGAGTATTTCAGCCTTGAAAAACTTCTCCATAAGTGGTGTCTTAAGACACCATAAGTGGTGTCTTAAGACACGCCGTTCGGACTCGGCGATAAACAGTAGGTCCCATATCATTGAGCTAAATATGAATCGGGGTGCACTCATTGATATGAGAGAAGTCTCCCTTGTCCCGTATGGGATGTTGTGGAACAATGTTTTTTTTTTTTTTAGAAGTCCTCATATCAAGTCAGTAGAGTTTTGGTAAGCTCCTGCGTGACATTAATTGGAGGTTCTGGGTCTTAGTGCATGCAAATCGAGGACAAGATTAAAGACCCTGGTGATGTCACCTTTACAATAATTATATGGTATAAGTGCCACCGTTATGCAATGGCATGCACACCCGCCTTGCACGCTAAAGGTCGTGGGTTCGATTCCCCGGTCAGTCAACATCAAAATTTTCAACGGTGGCAAAATACCCCTCAGTAATGTTGGCGACATTTCCTGAGTATTTCAGCCATGTAAAACTTCTTTACAAAGTTGTGTCTTAAGACACGCCGTTCGGACTCGGCGATAAACAGTAGGTCCCATATCATTGAGCTAATATGAATTGGGGTGCACTAATTGATATGAGAGAAGTTTCCTTTATCCCGTATGTGATGTTTGTGGAAGAATTATATCTATATATTAGGCCGGGGCGATTTGTATGGAAGGAAAAAAGTGATAGTGGGCGCCTGGAGTTTCTGATTCTTGGGATTGTACTGAGCAAAAAATTCCACTAGACCATATGTCTACCGTGAAAATCGAGCCCCGGGATTTTGACTTGAAATTTTTTTGAAGGATATTTTGGCCAAACCATTTCTCAGAAACTTGACCTATCCTGAAAATTTCTTTTAGCGTTCTTAGTACACTCACTAAGGGCTTTCATCTCGAAAAGGAAATTTCCACCCACTGACTTTGAGTCAAATTTTGTAGCACAGTGTTATTTATCGATATTTTCCTAAAAATGTGCACATTCTCGGGGCCATAACTGCCTGAAGGAGCGTTCCAATGCTTTTGCTATGTATTAGAGAGTTCTTAATTATTGTCTTGGCTACAATTTTTGTCTTTGTGTTGGATCGAAAATCTCAGTGGTTTGGCTGTTACATATATGCCAAAATATCCAAAAAACTATGAAAAAAAACTTCAAGTCAAAATCCGGGGGCTCGATTTTCACCGTAGACATATCGACACCTCCAAATAATAGTATGCTAAGTCTAAAAAGTGAGTTTTGCAGGAGAAGCTCTCAAAGTGTGGACATTTTTTTGAACTTCAGTACTATGCTAAGTAAATATTTGTTTATAACTTCTGTTCGGATTGACCGATCATTACCAAAATTTGACATAATTTAAGTTAAAGGACGTTTGACACCTCCAAATAATAGTTTGCTAATTCTGAACAGTGACTTTTGCAGGACAAGCTTTAAAAGTTTGGAAATTTCTTTGACCTTCAGTACTATGCTAAGTAAATATTTGTTTATAACTTCTGTTCGGATTGTCCGATTATTACCAAAATTTGACAGAATTTAAGTTAAAGGACGTTAAATATAAAAATGTAAAGAACTTGAAAACATGCTAAGTCGACTTAGCATACTATTGTTTGGAGGCGTCGATATGGTCTATTGGACTTTTTTGCTCAGTACAATCCTAATAATCAGAAAATCCAGGCGCCCGTGGTGGTGTTCAAATCGCCCCACCCTACTATATATATATAAAAGAGCTTGGTGATGAGTGAGTGAGTGACTGACAGATCGTCACCCAGACGAAACGGCTGAAGCTAGAAGCTTCAAATTTTGAGTGTGGGTTGTGTGTGGGAACTAAAAGTACTAAAAGGTACTAAATATGGTACCCTTTGTATGAGGCAAACGGGAAAAGCTATAATTCAGAAATTTGGAATGAGGGTTACTGATGGAGAGTTGGAAAGATGTACCAAAGGGTTTTTTTGGAAATTCGACCTACGGAAAGTACTAAAACTTATTAAATTTAGTACCAATTGTATGTTTTGAAAGGCCATAGCTAGAATCTTGGTATTTGGTATGGAAACCAAGGTTGAGAAGTGGTGTTTATAAAAGGAAATTGTTTTAGAAATTCGTACTCATGTGTACGAAAAGTACTAAATGGTACTAAATTTGATACAATTGAATTTGGGTGAACGGATAGAGCTAGAAACCTGAAATTTGGAATTAAGATTACTGTTGAAGTGTAGGATTGAGATATGAGGGTAGTTTTGTAAATTCGTTATTATGTGTACGAAAAATACACAACGGTACTAAAATTGGTACAATTTGGATTTGGGTGAACGAATAGAGCTGAAAACCTGAAATTTGGAATAATGATTACTGGTGAAGTTTAGGATTGAGATATGGAGGTGGTTTTGGAAATTCGTACGAAAAATACTAAATGGTACAGTTTGGATTCTGGTGAGCGGAAAGGGCTAGAAAAGTGAAATTTGGAATAGTGATTATTGTTAGAGTATGGGAAATTCGAGTATTGGAAGTTCGTACTAATGTACACGAAGAGTTCTAAATGGTACTAAATTTGGTACAATTTGCATTTTAGAGAACGGTTGGTGCTGGAATTCTGGCATTTGGAATTAAGATTATTGTTGGAGTATAGGATTGAGTTAGTTTTGGAATTTCGAACTTAAGTGTACGAAAAGGTGCAAATAGTACTAAATTTTGTACAATTTATATTAGGGTGAACTTATAGGGCGAGAATCCTCAAATTTGGAGTATGGAGTATTACTGTTGAAGTGTGGAATTGAGTTATGGGGACAGCTTTGGAAATTCGTACTTATGTGTACAAAAATACTGAATGGTACTAAATTTAGTACAATTTGGATTTGTCGAAGGGATAGAGCTGGAAACCTGAAATGTGGAATTAAGATTACTGTTGAAGTCAAGGATTGAGATATAACGACGGTTTTGGAAATTCGTACTTATTTGTACCAAAAGTACTAAATGGTTCTAAATTTGGTACGATTTTGGTTTTGGAGAACATATGGAGTTGAAATTCTCACATTTGGAATATAGATCACTGTTGGAGTGTGGGATTGAGATATGGAGGTATTTTTGGAAATTCGTATTTAAAAGGTACTAAATTTAGTACTATATGGATTTGATTGAACGGATAGTGATGAAATGCTGGAATTTGGAAATAAGATTACAGTTGGAATATAGGATTGAGGTAGTTTTGGAAACTCGTTCGTATTGCGTACAAAAAGTACTAAATGGTACTAAATTTGGTAAAGTTTGGATGTGGTGCACGCATCTGAAATATAGAAATAAGATTACTGATTGAGATTGAGATTAAGGATTGAAATAGTTATTGAAATTCGTACTTTCATACGAAAAGTATTAAATGGTACTAAATTTGGTATATGAATAGAGGTCGCTGTTGGTGTGTAGGGTTGAGATATGGATGTGGTTGTGGATATACCTACCATAAGTGTACGAAAATTACTGAATGGCACAGAATTTTGTTCAAATTGTTGTTGTGTAAATGGGTAGAGCTGAATTTTGAAGTTCGGTATAAGGATATCAGTTGACGTTCAGAGTGGAGATAAGGATGAGATTTTGGAAAATTGTACTTATGTATACGCAAAGTTCTAAATACTACTATAATTGGTTTTGGGAGAACATATAAAGCTGTAAACGAGTATCGCGGTTGGGATATAGTTTTGGATTTTTGAAACTTATACCTATTATAAGTACTAAATTTGGTATCGTTTTGGTGTTGCATAAAGGGATATAGCCGGAATTTCGAATTTTTGTATTAGGATCTGCGTTGGTGTTTGGGTGTAGCAATGAACCTGGAGTTATATAAGCTTTGTTCCTTTACTTTTTTTATGGTAACAGTGGTAAAAGGGAAAAGTGTCAAAATTTCTCAAAATTGATCTCTTATAAACATTTTTACCAGAAAAGTAAAGGAACGAAAAAATGGTAGATCTGGTAGCAATGTCAAAAAGAAACATAAAAAATCAATTTTCGTCTTTTATTTCACAGTTTTTAATTTAGTTTGGTCAGCGTTCGACTTTTTCTTCTGTTTTTCGTCTTCATTGTGAAATAATCGTCAAACAAAAGTCGAAAAATCAGTTCTACCATTTTTTACCTGCAGAAATTTTGCTGGTAGCCTGTGGTAAAAGAGAAAGGCATATGTGCTCTCTCTCCTCTCTCACTCTCTTAAAAATTGCTGCCAGTTTTGCCACTTTTTGGGGTTAAAGAACGCTTTGCAGGTTAAAAATGGTAACAAATGGTAAAAATGGTAACCTTAGGTAAGTAAAGGAACACAGCTATAATTAGTGTGTGAAAAGTTCTAAAGTGCAATAAATTTGGTATTGTGCTAAGGAATAGAAATGGATTTCTGAGTTATTATTTATTAGTCAGGTTCACTGTTAGAGGTGGTCGTACAATATATTTTCTAGAAGTATTAATTAATACTAAATAATGAAGAGTGAAGCGACAAATGAAATTTGTTATGAAAATCCTCCTTTTCTACTGATTGGTGTACTATTGGTTTTATGTTAACGTGACGACGGTTTCTAAATAATGCTTACTTACTTACTTAGCTGGCCCATTACAGAACATTTGTTCTATAGGCCGAACTAAGAAGAGATCTCCATTCCTCTCTATTTGTTGCTTCGCACTCTGGAATACCGCGCCTTTTCATCTCATCATCCACTTGTTTGCGCCATCTATTCCTTGGCCTGCCAATTCTGCGTGCACCGCCATGTGGCATGTATTCATACGCCTTTTTAGCGGGTTCATCATCGCTCATTCTTATGATATGGCCTAGCCAACGCAATCGCTGCATCTCGATACGTTTAACTATATTGATGTCGTTGTATAGCAGATACAGCTCGTGGTTCATGCGACGTCGATATTCACCGTCAACGCAGATTGGTCCGTAGATCTTTCGAAGAATTTCTCTCTAAAAGCCAGGCTTCGGAGCCATACATCAGCACGGGTAGTATCAGTGTTTTGTAGAGCGTTATTTTTGTTTGACGAGATGTGGCTTTGTTTTTAAACTGCTTACTTAAACCAAAGTAGCATCTGTTGGCCAATACAATTCTTCTTTTTATTTCACAACTGATGTCGTTTGTTGTGTTTACGGAGGTGCCGAGGTAGACGAAGTCTTTTACTACCTCAATATTATAGGAACCAACATCCACAGTCGGTCCGAGCTCAATGGATGCATTGCGCGTCGACACCATCAACTTGGTCTTCTCACCGTTTACCGCCAGACCCACTTTAGAAGATTCTCCTTTGACCTTTATAAAGGTATCAGTTACTTCTTTTACTGATCGGCCCATGATGTCTATATCATCAGCATAAGCAAGTAACATGTGACTATTGGCGTAGATTGTGTCACTTCTTTTGACGTTTGCCTCTCGTATAACCTTTTCTAGTAGGATGTTGAAGAGGTCACACGAAAGGCTGTCTCCTTGTCTGAAACCTCTTTTGGTACCAAACTCTTCGGAGAGGTTCCTTCCTATTTTAACTGAGGACCTCTTGTCAGTTAAAGTCATTTTACAAAGCCAGATGAGCTTTGGAATACCTTTGGACGCAGCGGGCTGTCGAAGGCTGCTTTATAATCGACAAAAAGGTGGTAGGTGTCGATCTGCATCTTTTGGGTCTTCTCCAGGATTTGCCGCAGGATAAATATCTGGTCAATGGTGGACTTGCCAGGTCTAAAGCCGCATTGGTACGGTCCAATTATCTCGTTGACCATAGGCTTTAGTCGTTCGCACAATATCCCTGACACGATCTTGTAGGCAATAGGGAGTAGACTTATGCCCCTATAGTTACAGCATACAGTCTTATCTCCCTTCTTGTGGACGGGGCACAGGATACTCAGGTTCCAATCGTCGGGTACTCGTTCTTCCTGCCAGATGGTGCTAACTAGCTGATGAATACACCTTATCTGCGTGTCGCCTAAGGTTTTGAACAGCTCGGCTGGTAAGCAATCGGCCCCTGCTGCCTTATTATTCTTCAGCCGATTTATTGCTGTCTTTACCTCATCTTGGCTGGGCGGTATACATTCAATACCATCTTCTGGGATTGGGACTGTGGTATCTTCGTCGTCTTCGCTGCTATTGGATACCAACAGATTTGAAAAATGTTCTTTCCATATCCTGAGTACACTATCTGTATCAGTTACCAAATTACCTTGCTGGTCTCTACAGGAGGATGTGCCTGTACCAAAGCCATCAGTTTGATGCTTGACTCTTTGGTAGAATTTTCGGACTTCATTCTGGCTCCTGTACATCTCGATTTTTTCACACTCCCGCTTTTCCATCTCTCTCTTTTTCCTGCGGAAAAGACGTTTCTCCTCTCTCCTTTTCTCCCTGTATCTCTCTCGTGCGCTACGCGTTGCTACGGATTGTAAAGTAGCCTTATATGCCGCATTTTTCTCTTCGGTGGCAGCACGACACTCCTCATCATACCATGGATTCCTTGGTGGAGGTCTCTGGTATCCAAGTATGGATTTTGCGGCTGTTTGCATGGAGTGGGCAATGCTTTGCCATTGCGCTGATATGTTATCGGGATGAGGAGTGCTTTGATTAAGCAATTGGACTAGTTGAGTGGAATATGCTGTGGCTATCTGTTGTGATTGCAGCGTATTAAATAATGTACTGAAATCAAAAAGTCAAACGACTGTTGTTTTACAAGAAGAAAACAAAAAGGCCTAAATTTAAATGTCTCAAAACATTAACTTCAAATAGGTATTATTAGTACATCAAAATGTTCAGTGTTCACCATTTTCATATTATATATTGATTATTTGTATATTAATCCTTTTCCGCATACGAAGTAGCGAGCATTTTGCTAGTATATACAGCTAGCAACAAATATGGTCGTCAGGCTACTGTCTTTCCAACGAGCTAATGTCATTAACTGCCTACATAAGAAAATTCACCGATTCCTTTTTCAAGCCGTAAATTACATTAACTCCTTCGGACAGGGCAGACTAAAAATATATTAGGATGTCCCTGACCAACGATCAACAACCAATGACTATCACTGACACATTCATTGGAAGCAGCCATGTTAATAATAACAACCATCAGATCATTCGGGACCAACCATTACACATCATTAACAACAAGCTTCGCGTTAGATGAGCAGGTAATTTTGCGAAGAACTGGGCTTCACACTGACATTGCTTGCCTTCACAGACGTACAAAGTTTCTGGGAATAACAATTGACTGTCGAGATTTTGGTCTCTCCAGTAGTCATCTTCTCCATTACCTTCATCGTCATCGATCCATACGAAACAGACGAATAACTCGGCAATGACAGTGCCGACTTTTTCGTGTCAGGCTGGTGTTTCTCAGACGGATGAAGTAGTTCTTTAACCACTTGTTGTGATTTCGACCTTTGGTCGACGTTGTCACAGACACATTATTTCTCCATCTGCTCGCGTTTGCACCTGCTCACCAACTATTTCAACTCCATTACCTTGGTATGGTGTTTGGAGTAGTCCGGTGAAACCATCTCGAAGCAATTAGGTACAGTCTTTGCCTTTTTGTCTTCATCACTGACTTATTGGAAGACTGTGACTTAGCCGGTTTGACCGATCGCCAGTTGAAACTGTGTTGTCACAGAAATATTCCCCTATAAGGTGGATGGGATAGCCTAGACACCTCCTCATCATTTCTAGGTTGAGGATTTGACAATACCTGTACCTAAAGTGGGAATTTCACTGATACGAAGTTCCCTCTTAGCTAGGTGAGTAACTTCTTTGAGGTTTGTTCTTATCAGTTAAAATTACATTTTACTGACGCTTTTCGGATCTCTACTGAAACACCGACTGCAGTTTGCCACTACCCTTCGGTACTACTTTTTTCCATAACTTTTTCAGCTTTGACTTTTTTTGGAGGTCTAAGGTATCGGTAAGCCATATATATTTTTATACCCTCAGCATTTATGCTAACGAGGGTATATACACTTTCATACGGGCAAAATGTGCCTCATCGAAATAATGGTTTTAGACCCCAAGTATGTTTGGACTAAATGTGTTTCAGACAATTTGGAGTCGATTGAGCAATGTCCGTCCGTCTGTCTGTCGGTCTGTCTGGCTGGCTGGAGCGCACGATAACTCTCGAACGGATCAACCGATTCGGTCCAAAATTTGGCTTTCGTAATATTTTGTCCAAACTTAGTTTAACTTCGAAGATGGGTTATATCGGTCCACTCCTTTCGGTACCTCCCCCACAAAAATTCGGAAATGTTCGGAAAATTTGTACGTACGATAACTCTTGAAGGAAACAACCGATTTGGTCCATAACTTGCAACTCGTGAAATTTCTACCAAACTTAGATGAGGTTCAAATATGGACTCAATCGGTCCACTCCTTCGGGTACCTCCCACACAAAATTTCGGATAAGTTCACTTTAGGACCTGCTCTCAAATAGCTTTGGTTTTTGTTTTAGCAACTTGTATTCACTGCCCCCATATGAAGGTGCAAGTTTCATCAGGGGTAAGTCCATACTTCCTGAGAAAATAGCGTGAAAGTTGCACAAAACCCCTATGACACCGTGCAAGGTGGTTGGAGCACAAGATAACTCTCGATTGGGTCCAAAGTTTGGCCTTAGTAATATTTTGTCCAAACATAGTTTAAGTTCGAAGATAAGCCATATCGGTCCACTCCTTCAGGTACCTCCCCCACAAAATTTCAAAAATGTTCGGGAAAATTGTTCGTACGGTAACTTTTACGCATCCTAATATACCTACCAGATATAGATCAGGTTCAAATATGGACTAAATTTGTCCACTTCATCCAGTACCTCCCAAACAAAATTTTGGATAAGTTCACTTTAAGACCTGCTATCGAATCACTTTGATTTTTGTTGAAGAAATTTGCATTCGCTGCCTCAATTACGATGGTAAAAGTTTTTTTCAGGGGCAAATCCACACTTCTTGAGCAAACAGCCCGAAGGGTGTAAAAACCCCTATGGCACCATATGTAGTGGCTATAGATCCACTTCCATAATGGTCAATGTCGATCCATTCCTTTAAGTGTTTCCCCCGCAAAACTTTTGCTCTTTAATCCTAATCAACATTTTTGACGTTTCATACGCTTAAAATTTTTAAAACCCTCTAAATACATACGTTTTTTGGGAAAAAATTGTTTCAATATACACAGGCGGAGGGTATATCTCTGTCGGCCAAGCCGACTGATACTTTTTTACTTGTAAATTTCTCCTCCAACACTTCCTGCCTATGAAGTACAGCATGTCGTGTCAGTTCCAATGGAAGGGGTCAGATCAGCATCCTTCGCAACGGATTTACGATCATTGTCTAGACTGGAGGTGGAGACATGAGTGGATACCCAGCAAACCAATCGTACCGACATCGTAACGAAATTGGAACAACATTCCGATGTCGGATCCGAAATCGTAACGATATCTTAACGAAAGTTGTAAGAAGTGGTTGACATAATTTCGGAACGAAATGTCGGTGTATTTAACTGTCGACAACGCCGATTAATACATTTTTTTCTTCTTTCTTGTAGTTTTTGGAATATATTGTGGCGAATATTTCTTAAAATCAAAATTATTTAAATTCATAAAAAGGACATAACCCCCATTGGGCATTACGTCCGCCATGCAGCAAAAATTTTGAGTTTTGTGTCCTACATAGAATGCTGACATTGCGTTCCAAATTGGTTTGAGAGTTATTTAACGGCAACTGAAGGTGATTTGTGATTTCTGTGCAAGTTCTGCTATAGAATTTTCTTTAAAATTTTCTCATCAAAAGCAACACTTTTTCAATTTTGTTTAAAAACACCAAATTTGAACATCAACACCTTTCATTCAATCGCAGTTGAACAGCTGTTCAACACGCATATCGCTTTCAGAGGTCATTTATCAAAATCGTCATTTATTCACTCACTGCCTAAGGGGTCTATGCGTATGATTGCATATTGAATGGAACCACAGAAAATGTATTGATGTTCAGCTTCTTCCGTATTCTCACACAAGAGATTCTTATTAATATTTTGCCCTGATTTCGTTATAAAACGTTGTTATGAACATCAAAAGCATAAGTTATGAGATTGATCGTAGTCGTCTTCTTTCTCTCTACAGAATGCCACACAAACAGTAACTCTATTTAGTGAGCAACTAAAGCTCAAACTGCAACATCAACACCCGATACCGACACCAAATCCACAGCCATCAGCTGTCATTTATGGATGGGATGGATGAAAGCGTTTGGCGGCGCCTTGAAAATGTCTGCCAGTTGACAGCATAAATGACTGGACGAGTGAATGAATGAATGATTCAAGCCAAGTTTGTTATAATTTTTTTCTTCTTTCTTAAGCGAACGCTTCTTCGAATTGGTCAATCAGAGCAGAAGTAACAACGGAACAGAATAAACGCCATTAGCACCGCCTTGAATGTCATGTTCAGTATGTCAGCAGTGTTTCGGTTTTGTTTTGTGTGGCGTTATAAATTTAAATTAATAGAGCCTTTAATTAAAGCCGCTCGTTTTATAGTTTGGTAAGGATCCTCTTTATATATGGGTGGTAATTACTGGACTGTGTGATTTGCTTACGTTTTTACGTTCTTCCACTTTTGTGTTCATCTGCTTTTGCTTCAAAATGTGGTGGGTGTTTATTTGATAATTACATGTTTGCGGCCCAGAATTTAGTCATAAAAATTCCCAAAATGAAAAAAGGCGTTTGCTTATTGGAATCACCCTTGATTTTCGGAAATGTGATTTAAATTAAAGCTTAAATTTGGCGTTTTTTTGGATTACCTACAAATTGCCGAGTCATAAATAATCTTAACGATTTTCTATGGGTCGTACTAATAAATAAGTATGGCTTTCTGATTGTAGGTTTTTAGATCAACGGATGGATTTTTGATGGATTTTAATTTCAATTCAATACCCAGCAATCATTCGGAAGGTTGGACAAAAGGGAAATAAAATTCTGAATATTTTAATTCCTAATAATATATTTGAATTTCCATAAATTTCCAATCTGAAAATTCACATTTTTAAAATAAAATTTAATACCCCCAATATCTCACCTGCCTGACCTTGTCACATGCATGCAATGCAAGCAAAAATTAAAAACTTTACAAAACAAATTTTGCCAATAAATTCATTTCATCCGCTTAATTTTGTAAACCTTGCAAGTGTTATAGACCAACTTTCGTTTATAACTTTTGCCATCCTGCTTCATTGCCGCCACTCAATGCAACGTCGTCTGTAGCGTTGTCGTCGTAGTAAACGTCAAAGTAAACTTTTTTCATATGGCCTGTTCCTTTACTTTTGAAAATGGTAAAACTGGCAAAAGTTGTAATCTACTTCCATATGAATTGTATGGTGTCTGAAGTAAAGGAACGCTTTTCGAGTCAAAAGTTGTAAAACTTGAAGATTCTTGCACGTAAAGGAACAGGGCTATAATTTATTTTAAGTCATGTCTTCCTTCACTTTATGGCAAATATTGATTTCTTTGATCTCTTTGCATGTGCCGTCACTTATCGAAAACTGTTATCCTTATGAACTTTCTTCCTTTCCTTCTTATGAACTCTCACATGTAAAAGACCTACATTTATTTTATTATATACAGGCGGTTTGTAGTGTGAGTTGTTAACATGATTGAGCCTTTGAGATTGACTTTCATTGAGTTCTTACAAGATACATTAGGCGAGAACAGAGGCGTCATCTGGGGCGAATGGGAGAGCAAATCAATAATGTGTCATTTATTAAAGGAAAATAAGTAAGCAAATGCTGTAGTCGTGACGGACAATTACTCTTTTATATTTTAAAAAATCATATATTTAAAAAAATGTACATTTGTGTTAAAAAGCAACTGTTTTCCATCGGTATGGAAAAACCAGAGGTCCGAAAATTCACCCGAATTCGCTAGAATTTCATTCGCGAGTAAAACTCTTTTCGAATTAGAGCAAATCGGAGCTCTGAAAAAAAAACATTTTTACCCATGTAATTGCAATAAATTTAAAAAGGTGTGAAACGGACGGAACGGTGCGGTCACAACAGTATATATGGGCTGAAAGATGACAACCTCAGGCATCATTCTGTGATGCTGTTCCCTAAAAGTTCTAGTCCACTAAAATTGGAATTTTACAAAAATTTAGTACCTAAGTAATCTTCGTGTAAACGCTACTGTAACTTATTGAAACGGTTCTTAAAGACAACAATTCTACCTAACTAACACAAAAAATCTGTTATAGTTTCGGAGAAATAGCTATTTCTGTCGCCAGAAATTTACAAAAATAAGGTATTTTTCAAAATTGCGAACAAATTATCATCTTTAGGAGCACACCACGCCCACACCTTCCAATATATTGACCTAAGTTGTTGGTTTCCTTAGCTTAAATGTGTTTACTATCGACTCCCATATGGAAATTGACAATATGTGATGACAACAAATTGAGGTTTTGGCCAGGAAACTCGATTTGTGAACCACCGTGCGACGATTGTCGGTAAGTAGAACTTTTTAAGTGTCAATAACATTTAATATGTATTACCGATTTGTTTTAGTAAGTTTGCGACCAGTGTAAAGTAGTTGCTAAGCTCTACCGATAGCAACACTGATGCCAACTTTTATTTAGATTTTCATTCATAATTTTGCGTTTTAATTTTGCCAACATTTGTCGGTAACCAAAAAATAAGTTACGGATGTAACGCCCAAAGGTCACATAGTTCATTTTTTGGGGTTCATTATTTAATCTTCATCATAATATTTATCATATTATCTATTACATAGAATTATCACGAATCTTAAATTGTTATGTTCGAGTATGTAAATTAATTGAAGTTATTCACATTATAAAGTTATTTATTTAAGTTTAGCGGTCACCACATAACCCCCTATTGGGAAAGATATAAATTAAATATGGATGTAAATTAAGCAGAGCCCCTAGCGGTACATATTGGCACTGGAGTGATGTTTGCATGTCCCTGTCAGGCGATGACAGTTCAAGTGATCATCGTCGATTGACAGCTGACTGGGCGAAATCGTATAAAAGGAAGTGCCTTTCACATACTCGGGGCAGTCGTCTGTTGACGGTTGTCGATGTTAGAAGAAACGGCGCGCAACCGTGGTTGAATTGAGTCGAAGTATTCTAAACAATATTCCTTGGCTCATAGTGGGGACTGAACCACGGCGACGGGTGGGTGTGTAGCAATACACACTATTCTCTAGCTGTGGTTGGGTGTATAGCGATATACACTATTCTCTAGCTGTGTTGACGATCCTGTACTACGGCGACGGATGGGTGTATAGCGATATACACTATTCTCTAGCTGTGTTGACGGTACTGTACTACGGCGACGGTTGGGTGTATAGCAATATACGCTATTCTCTAGCTGTGCGGACGAAATACTAGACTGAACGTAGATACTCATCGGGCCACCATCTTGTCAAACCGCTACCACCATATTCGCCGATATCTTACTTACTTACTTAGCTGGCCCATTACAGAACATTTGTTCTATAGGCCGAACTAAGAAAAGATCTCCAATTCTCTCTATTTGTTGCTTCGCTTTCTGGAATACCGCGCCTTTTCATCTCATCATCCACTTGTTTGCGCCATCTATTCCTTGGCCTGCCAATTCTGCGTGCACCGCCAAGCGGTCCGTGTTTATACACCTTTTTAGCGGGGTCATCATCGCTCATTCTTATGATATGACCTAGCCAACGCAATCGCTGCATCTCGATACGTTTAACAATATTGATGTCGTTGTACAGCAGATACAGCTCGTGGTTCATGCGACGTCGATATTCACCGTCAACGCAGATTGGTCCGTAGATCTTTCGAAGAATTTTTCTCTCAAACACACCAAGCACTGCCATGTCTGCTTGCGCAAGTACCAAGGCTTCGGAGCCATACATCAGCACGGGTAGAATCAATGTTTTGTAGAGCGTTATTTTTGTTTGACGAGATGTGGCTTTGTTTTTAAATTGCTTACTTAAACCAAAGTAGCATCTGTTGGCCAATACAATTCTTCTTTTTATTTCACAACTGATGTCGTTTGTTGTGTTTACGGAGGTGCCGAGGTAGACGAAGTCTTTTACTACCTCAATATTATAGGAACCAACTTCCACAGTCGGTCCGAGCTCAATGGACGCACTGCGCGTCGACACCATCAACTTGGTCTTCTCACCGTTTACCGCCAGACCCACTTTAGCAGATTCTCCTTCGACCTTCATAAAGGTATCAGTTACTTCTTTTACTGATCGGCCTATGATGTCTATATTATCAGCATAAGCAAGTAACATGTGACTATTTGTGTAGATTGTGCCACTTCTTTTGACGTTTGCCTCTAGTATAACCTTTTCCAGCAGGATGTTAAAGAGATCACACGAAAGGCTGTCTCCTTGTCTGAAACCTCTTTTGGTACCAAACTCTTCGGAGAGGTTCTTTCCTATTTTAACTGAGGACCTCGTGTCAGTTAAAGTCATTTTGCAAAGCCGGATGAGCTTTGCGGGGATACCAAATTCAGACATGGCTTGGAATACCTTTGAACGCAGCGGGCTGTCGAAGGCTGCTTTATAATCGACAAAAAGGTGGTGGTCTCTTGGGTCTTCTCCAGGATTTGCCGCAGGGTAAATATCTGGTCAATGGTGGACTTGCCAGGTCTAAAGCCGCATTGGTATGGTCCAATTATCTCGTTGACCATAGGCTTTAGTCGTTCGCACAATATCCCTGACACGATCTTGTAGGCAATAGGGAGTAGACTTATGCCCCTATAGTTAGAGCATACAGTCTTATCTCCCTTCTTGTGGACTGGGCACAGGATACTCAGGTTCCAATCGTCGGGTACTCGTTCTTCCTGCCAGATGGTGCTAACTAGCTGATGAATACACCTTATCAGCGTGTCGCCTCCGGTTTTGAACAGCTCGGCTGGTAAGCCATCGGCTCCTGCTGCCTTATTATTCTTCAGCCGATTTATTGC
This sequence comes from Musca autumnalis, assembly GCF_047663935.1. NCBI lineage: Eukaryota > Metazoa > Arthropoda > Insecta > Diptera > Muscidae > Musca > Musca autumnalis. The sequence continues at coordinate 79,375,493 of NW_027411644.1, forward strand.
TGTCTTTACCTCATCTTGGCTGGGCGGTATACATTCAATACCATCTTCTGGGATTGGGACTGTGGTATCTTCGTCGTCTTCGCTGCTATTGGATACCAACAGTTTTGAAAAATGTTATTTCCATATCCTGAGTACACTATCTGTATCAGTTACCAAATTACCTTGCTGGTCTCTACAGGAGGATGTGCCTGTACCAAAGCCATCAGTTTGATGCTTGACTCTTTGGTAGAATTTTCGGCCTTCATTCTGGCTCCTGTACATCTCGATTTTTTCACACTCCCGCTTTTCCATCTCTCTCTTTTTTTTCCTGCGGAAAAGACGTTTCTCCTCTCTCTTTTTCTCCATGTATCTCTCTCGTGCGCTACGCGTTGCTACGGATTGTAAAGTAGCCCTATATGCCGCATTTTTCTCTTCGGTGGCAGCACGACACTCCTGATCATACCATGGATTCCTTGGTGGAGGCCTCTGGTATCCAAGTATGGATTTTGCGGCTGTTTGCATGGAGTGGGCAATGCTTTGCCATTGCTCTGATATGTTATCGGGATGAGGAGTGCTTTGATTAAGCAATTGGGCTAGTTGAGTGGAATATGCTGTGGCTATCTGTTCTGATTGCAGCTTACCGAAGTCTAACTTTCGTGTTGTGCCTGTTCGTACTTTGTTTGCTACGTTTATGCGGGTGCATACCTTTCTACAACAAGGTAGTGGTACGAATCAATGTTTGCGCCTCGGAACGATCGTACATCCAACACGCTCGATGAATGTCTTCCATCTATCACAACATGATCAATTTGATTTCTTGTTTTCTGATCTGGAGACAGCCAGGTGCCCTTATGAATATCGAGATGATTAAACCTGGTACTGCTAACTACCATGTTTTTTGCAGCTGCAAAGTCTATCAGCCTCATACCATTGTCAGATGTTTCACTGTGGAGGCTGAATTTCCCGACTGTTGGGCCAAAGATATTCTCCTTTCCAATTTTGGCATTAAAATCGCCTAGAATGATTTTAATGTCATGGGCAGGACAACTGTCATATGTTTCTTCTAAGCGCTCGTAAAATATGTCTTTGGTCTGTTCGTCCTTTTCTTCAGTGGGAGCATGAGCGCAAATAAAGCTGATGTTGAAGAATTTAGCTTTTATTCGAATTGCAGCAAGTCTTTCATTCACTGGAGTGAAGCTGGATACCAGATGTTTTAGTCTCCGACTAACTACAAATCCGCAACCAAACTCATGCTTTACTTCATGGCAGCTATAATACAATGCGTCACCATTAGGTGTTGTTGTGACGCCTTTCCCAATCCATCGTAATTCCTGTATGGCAGTAATATCGGCCTTGTACTTTTCAAGTACGTCTGCCAATGCGAAGACTGCACCTTCTCTATAAAGAGTGCGAACATTCCAGGTGCAGATTCGCAGATCATGGTCCTTAAAACGTTTGCGGGGTTCGTCAACTTTAGAGGGGGTTGTTTTTCTTTTCTTTCGTTTTTTCATAGTATGCTGTTTTTTCTAGGGGAGGGTTACTAACCTGACGCCCAAACCCAAGTTTTTAACGTTCTTATGGGAGAACGCGCGGCACATGTTAGCTCACTACTTTTAACGGGTGTTAAAGGCAGTTCCCCAGGTGACACCACGGGGAGGTCAGTGTCCACTTGAGATGAAAGAGGGACCAAGATGAATCCGGGGCTTTGCCATGTTAAAACCGGTCAGGACCGTTGCTTGGTATCTTCCATCCCCTACGTCACCCATTCGCCGATATCATTGTGTGTAATTTTTTGAGTCATGTTTTATTGACCATATTTTGACTCCAGTGTGATAGAAGACAAAAAAGAGAAAACACGTGTCTTACCGTTTTTTCCTATCTCATCAACTTTCGTGGTCATAGGCCTCCAAAGTTTGAGGCTTTGATGTAAAAAGGGTCTTTTAGTCACGACTGTATCTTTCAAACCGTTAGGAAATTTGAATTTATCTCAGAGGCAAAGTTGTACCTCTTGTCTTAAAGAACAAAAATTGTGAACACATATAATCCATCAAACTTCATCTGCACGATCAAAATGGCCAAGGTCAAATTTCTTTTAAAATTTTTTTTCTCGTGGTTTGGTCTACAGCTATCACACCGATCACATTTGAAGCAAAAAGCAACTACAAAAATGTACCTCAGATCTCAATAACCATCTTTCTAGAACATACGAACTATGTATATGTATTCTTAAAGGTCAAAATAGCAAAGCAAATGAACTTTTTATCCTGTTTTCTCTGGTTCTGGTCCACAGATACTAAACCGTTCAATATTCAAGAAAACAACCAACTACAATAATGTAGCAAAGGCATCAATAAACAACTTTCTGAAACATGTAAAATAGCAAAAATCTTTTGAAAATATTCAAAGATACCCAATCGCCCAAATATTAAGGATACTGTCAACTACAAAAATGTGCCTTAGATTTCAATAAACAAGTTTCTAGAACATATGAAGATTCTAGGAACGATTCTTCAAGCTGAAAATTCGATAACATACCTTTCAAATTTCCTTGAGTTTTTAACAGTTTGTTATTTCCAAACCTGAGCAGGGGGAATGTTAAAAATAATTTAATTGTTCGTGAATTCTAGCCCTGAGAATCATTCCAAGAATCTTCATATGTTCTAGAAAGTTGTTTATTGAAATCTTAGATACATTTTTGTGGTTGACGGTATCCCTAATTTTTGGGCGATTCGGTATCTGTGGACCAGAATCGGAGAAAAAAACGTGTAAAAATTGAATATTTTCAAAAGATTTTTGCTATTTTTACCATTAAGAAGCGTTCGTAGACATTTCGCATGTTCCAGAAAGTTGTTTATTGATGTCTTTGCTACACTATAATTGTTGGTTGTTTTCTTGAATATTGAACGGTTAAGTATCTGTGGACCAGAACCAGAGAAAACAGGATAAAAATTCCATTTGCTTTGCTATTTTGACCTTTTAAAATCGTCTATACATAGTTCGTATGTTCTAGAAAGATGTTTATTGAGATCTGAGGTACATTTTAGCAGATGAAGTTTGATGGATTATATGTGTTCACAATTTTTGTTCTTTAAGACAAGAGCTACAACTTTGCCTCTGAGATAAATTCAAATTTCCTAACGGTTTGGAAGATATGGTCCTGACTAAATGACCCTTTTTACATCAAAGCCTCAAACCTTTGGAAGCCTATAACCGCGAAAGTTGATGAGATAAGATAAAACGGCGAGACACGTGTCCTCTCTTTTTTGGTCTTCTATCACACTGCGGTGTCAGAATATGGTTAATAATTTTCGTGTTGCACAGTGTATTCATTGGGCTGCCGCATTGCCAAGCCGCTGCCACCATTATTCGTCGATAATCATCGGGCTGCCGCATTGTCAAGCCGTTGCCACCATTATTGTCGATATTCATCGGGCCGCCGCCTTGTCAAGCGGCTGCCACAGATATTCGTCGATACTCATCGGGGCGCCGCATTGTGAAGCCGCTGCCACGATTATTCGTCGATATTCTTCGGGCCGCCGCATTGTCAAGACGCTGCCAACATCATTTGAAAAAACAAAATTGCAAACGCTATCCCAATAAAAACGCCACATTGTTTCTAATTGAAGGCACTGGCACGACGTGTGTTGTTTTTGCTGTAAAGCAGACCAACCAAATTTTGGTGTGTGCATTCGTCGAAATTCGACGACACATACTAGTGGAAAAGGTTTGAATTGTTTTCGCAGACACTTTCGTCGGAGTTGTGTGAGGTTGCCAAGGAAAAACTTCTCATTGAACTTTTTTCTTTGCTTACCTTTATACTTCGAGCTGACGATTGATGTTTGGGTATAACAAGTTTTTTGTTGAAGAAGTTATTAAAAAATAGGCCTGTTCGATAACTTCTGTCTGAACATGTTTGTTATCGAACAGCATTTTGTAGAAGTTTGCACAAATTTGTAAAAACTTTTGGGTTATCGTACAGACCTAATAACTTCGGTGGAGAATATCCACAAACAAAAAACAAGGGAACTGATGAGATTCTGTGGCGAGAATCGAAACTATAGTATTCCCTGCCTTACCCCTTGGCGAACAATGCCAAATCTTTTCCACTTATAAACTAGTTGTTTTAAAATATTAAAACAACAACAATGGGATTTAGCCAGACTATTTTGAAAAAACAAAATCATTCGGCGATATTCATCGGGTCGCCGCACTGTCAGCCACCTGTCAACCCGTATTCCTCATCGATCTTCCTGTTCCTGTCTTCGTGTATTGTCCTGAGAATTGGATTATGTTTTATTTGTAGTGATAAGTGTTTTTATTCCCAAATCAAACTAAATACCCCAATCAAAACTAAATTCTTGTGACGACCGCTGAACCTACCCCAGTTTTAAAGTGAAAACATGTCGTCATACGAAATAGCACTACTGTATTGGAATTCTGTAACTCTTCTGTAATCGGAAAAGTATTAATAAAAGTTGAAAACACTATTGCTTTCGTTAGACTTAGCGAAGGCTTTACTTTGGTTGTTAACATACCGAAAAAGTTCGTTAATTATGGAACTTGTAATCATTTAAATTTTACCGAGTTTTGTCGAAAAATGAGTTTCAGAATTCCACTACAGCTCTCGAATTGTTTAGCTTTTTCTTACAACAAGTTGTTCTCGAGGACACTTCTAGGACTGTGCAATTATTTTCAGGGGCAAGTCCATATTTCATGAAAAAACGACCCGAAAGCTGTAAAAACCCCCTACGACCACCATGTGTTGTGGTTGTTCCGTATGACAACTTTCGTACCGGATAATGCATTGGTCCAAACTTTGCAAACCGGTTCGAAGATGGTGCTTATTGGACCATTCCTTCCGGTGCCTATCCCAAAATATTTAAAAAATTGTCTCTAGAATGGTACTCGCCAAATCTCTTGGACCCAGAAACCGCCTTGGTTCAAACTTTGGATTTCGTAATATTTTCCAATTTAGTTTAAGTTCGAAAATATTCCCATAGGTCCACTCGTTAGCATACCTCCCTCACAGAAGTTCAACATTTAACTGTCTCATCGCTATCACCATGGTATATGGATTGGAAAATGAGGCAGATGAGGAGCCCACCCGTTTCGTGAAATGTAGATATAGTCCTCGCCTTTATTGGCTTCTTCACAGTCTTCTAAAACCAACCTTTGGTTCGCCTTCAACGGTTAAGAGTGTGTTGTCTTATCAAAATTCGCCTTTTGGGTGACTGGGAGGTTCCCACAGTCTGGGGGTCATGATAGGAAATTCTCACTTAGTTATGTGAGGAGAGTTCTTTCCGAACTTCCTCTTAAACTTGAGGTTCACAGGTCATTCTTCTTCCGACAATGATAAATTATCACAAATGTCGTTCGGGATACTATCAATTTTGGAGGATTTTCTTCTCGATGAGGTAGAAGAGAACCTTGTCCGCTCTGTCTGTTTAAACTATCGTCGAGTTCCGGAATGTCGTCGGCGCGAATAACTACAGACCTATTTTGTCACAAGGGAGCTTTAGATCCTGACGACATAGTGAGGGAATCGCCTGTATTTGCAATAGTCATGGATAGGATGGTTGATGAAAGTGAAAACTGGAGATGCCAAGGCATCCACACTTACATACATAAGTCGAAGGTTTATTTTCAGGGTTTTTAATAGAAGTAGACATAATCACAAAGACTGCCGGCTATTAAAATTTCAGAAGTGGTCTTAATGTAAACGGAGACGTGGATTCCAAGATTTCAACACAACCGACGATGTCCAAGGACGCAGAATAGAATAAACTGAACGATTGTAGAAAGAGGAAAAACACATCAAGTCCGGTTAACCACTATGGTTTCGAATATATCATCATTAGGGCAATCCCCTAAGCCGACATATTTCAACACAGCCCGGAAATGTGTTGTGTCCGTTAGTGTTGATGGATAAAAATTATTCTTAAAATCCACGATCAGAAACCTGTTGGTGTTAGAAAACATGTTTTAAAAATTCACGCTCCGTCATCTAATGATGCTCTTAAGTATATTCCTAGGTTTCCACGCTCAAATGCTACTCATTTTTGGATCTAAAGCATGTCATTTACACCAATGCTTTGGCATTTGTGATTTCGAGTCTCCGACAACATCAAGCCTATTGTAAATAATTAATCTTATATACCCAGCAAAATTTGAAGGAAGGGGTTCCATGCGATGACGTGATTTCATGACATTATTTGCATTAGTTCAAACGGAGTCGTGAAAGATCCGCTATTTTCTTTAGCATTTGAACCAATGCAAAGGAAGTCGTGAAAGATCCGATCTTTTCATTAGCATTTGTGTTTTTATTTATACACATTTTTCTAAATATATAAGATTAATTATTTACAATAGGCTTCATGTTGTTGGAGACTCGAAATCACAACCAACTTTGTTAAAACTCTCTCGTAATGACAATGCCATTGCAAAGGGTTGGTGAAAATGACATGCCAAAGCATTGCTGAAAATGACATGCCAATGCATTGGCGTAAATGACATGCTTTGGATCCAAAAATGAATTGCATCTTTTGGGGTCCACGCTCATATTAAATTCATCGATGAAGATGCTAAAAAGATGACATGCCAGATCACTTGCATCTATGATTGGCATCAAACTTTTTGCTGGGTATTTAGAAAAATGTGTATAAATAAAAACACAAAATTCATCTCCATTGGTTCAATGGAATGTGTTCAAATACTGATGAAAAGATCGGATCTTTCACGACTTCGTTTGAACCAATGCAAAAGATGCCATGAAATCACGTCATCGCACGGAACCCCTTCCTTCAAATTTGCTGGGAGGTATTGAAGGAATATCCCGCCCTTTTGGTAAGACGTTCTTACCTCAAATATTGACAAGAGGATGTCACGGGACGTAACCTTGGCCCGCGAGGGGTTTCAAACGCTTTGAATTAAAACCTCTATATTCCCAAACGCATGTGTATGTTTCAAGGGCAAAGTGAGACCTTGAGCAGTGGCACTTCAACACCCACAAAGTCACTACTTCTTTTCATATAGAAACAGCGTGTATAAGTATGTGGGAGAAGGTACAGGGCTTTAAGTTATCCCACAAAAGTCCAAACCCATAAACATTTAAATTTGCCCAATTTTCAGTAATCTTGAAAATCTATATAAAAATTCATATTCGAATTCTGACGCCTACCACTAGTCACAGACTTGTAGTTATTATTTAGCTAGCCGTGTGTTCGTTATTAAAGAATAACAAAAGCTGCTACTACAACAGCAACGTCAGTAGTAACTTTATTGAGACATTATTGACGCGAATTGGTGTCAAGCGTTTGTTATGCGAACAACTGCAGCTTGAACCTCTTCTATGCACAGAACAACTACCGATGTTCGTAGTTAGTTCGTACATTGTCTGGTTGACAATGGTGGTGACGACGTTGACGAGTTGCATGAATATCCATGTGAAATATTGGGTGGTTATTATCACCTCTGGTGGTGCAATGTTGTCTTTCAAAGTATCGCTGCTACTGCTGTAGCAACTAAGCTGCAAGTTTGCAGCGTGACGTTAGCTAGAACTATAAGGACATACCGAACAACAAAAGGTGGCATGTACTTCAAAAAACAAATGACAACATTGCTTGCAACAAGCAAGTACCTGAACAACAGCAACAACAATATAAAAAATTGATTTACAAAAAACCACCGCACACACATATGAACCTAAACGAGTTCAAAGTGCATTCGCTTTCGTATCGAAAGCAGGTTAATAGTATTTTTCCAATAAACTTAAAATGTTGCAAAAAACGAACGTCAATTTGTTTCGTTACTTAAAATGTAATTTAAAGAGGAAATAAGTTTAGGTTGAGGTTGAATTGGGAATGGGTAGAGGTAATCTAACTTCTGTCCTTGGAAAGGGATTCTATGAAAACTAAAATCAATCCACACCTAGTTGTCTGATGTTGGTTTTGGAAAATATTCCTTAAAAATCCACACCTAGTGCTGTGATGTTGGTTTGGAAAAATATTCTTAAAAAATCCACACCTAGTGCTGTGATGTTGGTTTGGAAAAATATTCTTAAAAAATCCACGACTAGTCTTGAGATGTTGGTTTGGAAAAATATTCTTAAAAATCCACGACTAGTCTTGAGATGTTGGTTTGGAAAAATATTCTTAAAAAATCCACGCCTAGTGCTGTGATGTTGGTTTGGAAAAATATTCTTAAAAAATCCAAGCCTAGTGTTGTGATGTTGGTTTCAAAAAATATTCTTAAAAAATCCACCACTAGTGCTGTGATGTTGGTTTGGAAAATTTTTCTTAAAAAATCCACGCCTAGTGTTGTGATGTTGGTTTGGAAAAATATTCTTAAAAATATCCACCACTAGTGCTGTGATGTTGGTTTGGAAAAATATTTAAAAAAAAAATCCACGCCTAGTGTTGTGATGTTGGTTTGGAAAAATATTCTTAAAAATATCCACCACTAGTGCTGTGATGTTGGTTTGGAAAAATATTTAAAAAAAAATCCACCACTAGTGTGGTGATGTGGTTTGGAAAAAATTTCTTAAAAAATCCACACCTAGTGTTGTGATGTTGGTTTGGAAAAATATTCTTAAAAAATCCACCACTAGTGTGGTGATGTTGGTTTGAAAAAAATATTCTTTAAAAATCCACGCCTAGTCTTGTGATGTTGGTTTGGAAAAAATATTCTTTAAAAATCCACGCCTAGTCTTATGATGTTGGTTCGGAAAAAATGTTCTTAAAAAATCCACGCTAAGAGTTCTGATGTTGTTTTGGAAAAATATTCTTTAAATATCCACGCTAAGAGTTCTGATGTTGTTTTGGAAAAATATTCTTAAAAAATCCACCACTAGTGTGGTGATGTTGGTTTGAAAAAAATATTCTTTAAAAATCCACGCCTAGTCTTGTGATGTTGGTTTGGAAAAAATATTCTTTAAAAATCCACGCCTAGTCTTATGATGTTGGTTCGGAAAAAATGTTCTTAAAAAATCCACGCTAAGAGTTCTGATGTTGTTTTGGAAAAATATTCTTTAAATATCCACGCTAAGAGTTCTGATGTTGTTTTGGAAAAATATTCTTTAAAAATCCACGCCTAGTGTTGTGATGCTGGTTTGGAAAAAATGTTCTTAAAAAATCCACGCTAAGAGTTCTGATGTTGTTTTGGAAAAATATTCTTTAAAAATCCACGCTAAGAGTTCTGATGTTGTTTTGGAAAAATATTCTTTAAAAATCCACGCCTAGTGTTGTGATGTTGGTTTGGAAAAATATTCTTTAGAAATCCACGCCTAGTGTTGTGATGTTGGTTTGGAAAAATATTCTTTAAAAATCCACGCCTAGTGTTGTGATGTTGGTTTCGAAAAATATTCTTAAAAAATCCACGCCTAGATTGTGATGTTGGTTTCGAAAAATATTCTTAAAATATCCACGTCTAGTGTTGTGATGTTGGTTTTGAAAAATATTCTTAAAAAATCCACGCCTAGTGTTGTGATGTTGGTTTGGAAAAATATTCTTAAAAAATCCACGCTTAGTGATCTGATGGTATTTGAAAATAATTCCTAAACTAAGCCTATTATCCATTTGCTTGCCATTGTATCGGCCCACTTCAATCTCTGACAATGCCAAGGAATACCAAAGAAGATGTCATTACAAAAGTGCGTGTTGCCTTAGCTCGCAAATTAGAAAGTCTATTAAATTATAAGACCTGTTATACGGCAATACCAATGCCATTCGATGAATGCAATTCAATAATTGGGTCAGACAGTTAAGATCATTTCATGTCCATATGCTGACAATAAATTACTAAAATCGTTGTGAACATTGTCTTATTTTGGTTAAACAAATAGAAATAAAGACAGGCAAAGAAAATAAGCACATATAAAGATGGACAGACAGAGGGACGAATAGATGCCTGGCAAGCTTGTTGGAACGCACAACTCCACAGTTAAAGGAAGAAGAACCAACATCAATTACAATTTCCAATCAATGTTTTTTGTTTGCGTAGAGAAATGTCGATATTGAACCAAGAGTTTGTCTATCTGTCCAACCAGGCAGCTGAGCGTGTAGATATTCCCCCTGCTCCTGCCGCCATATATCTGTCTTTAATTTCCACGCAGATGATGATGGTAATGAGCTTTTTTTACTACTCACAGCCAACATCATTTCCTTTCACCCCAGAATGAATAATTTCCCAACAAAACTGTCGAATATTTTCGCGTAAATTAGATAAACGCTAGAAGAAGAGGAGAAAATGCCAACAAAAAACGCAACTCTGGAGTAGTCATGAAAACGCATACATGCCGGGAAAACATCAGCGATTATACGCACCAAAGAAGAAATATGTAAAAATCAATGGACACTGTCTTACCTCCAATGACTGCGAGTTTGAGTAGTCCCGAAGTAAAAGATAAAGAAGATGGAAGAGTGAATGTTGTTGTTGCTGTTTCTTCTGTAAATCTGCAACAATTTTTTTGAAGAAATCATGAAGTGAAAAATGCTTTGTAAGCACTCACCAAACACTGGACACCACAACATGACTATGACGCATATGTTAGGCTAAACAAATAATCTGCGACGATAAGTTGCGGACAGTGGTCGCCAACCAAATAAACATAATTATTAAAGTCTTTTATGAATAAATGAAGAATATTTTTTCAAACCAACATCACAACACTAGGCCTGGATTTTTTAAGAATATTTTTCCAAACCACCTTCACAAAACTAGGCGTGGATTTTTTTAATAATATTTTTCCAAACCACCTTCACAAAACTAGGCGTGGATTTTTTAATAATATTTTTCCAAACCACCTTCACAAAACTAGGCGTGAATTTTTTAAGAATATTTTTCCAAACCACCTTCACAAAACTAGGCGTGGATTTTTTAAGAATATTTTTCCAAACCAACATCACAACACTAGGCGTGGATTTTTTAAGAATATTTTTCCAAACCACCTTCACAAAACTAGGCGTGGATTTTTTAAGAATATTTTTCCAAACCACCTTCACAAAACTAGGCGTGGATTTTTCAAGAATATTTTTCCAAACCACCTTCACAAAACTAGGCGTGGATTTTTCAAGAATATTTTTCCAAACCACCTTCACCAAACCACCTTCACGTGGATTTTTTTAAGAATATTTTTCCAAACCACCTTCACAAAACTAGGCGTGGATTTTTTAAGAATATTTTTCCAAACCACCTTCACAAAACTAGGCGTGGATTTTTGAAGAATATTTTTCCAAACTACCTTCACAAAACTAGGCGTGGATTTTTCAAGAATATTTTTCCAAACCACCTTCACCAAACCACCTTCACGTGGATTTTTTTAAGAATATTTTTCCAAACCACCTTCACAAAACTAGGCGTGGATTTTTTAAGAATATTTTTCCAAACCACCTTCACAAAACTAGGCGTGGATTTTTGAAGAATATTTTTCCAAACCACCTTCACAAAACTAGGCGTGGATTTTTGAAGAATATTTTTCCAAACCACCTTCACAAAACTAGGCGTGGATTTTTTAAGAATATTTTTCCAAACCACCTTCACAAAACTAGGCGTGGATTTTTGAAGAATATTTTTCCAAACCACCTTCACAAAACCACCTTCACAAAACCACCTTCACAAAACTAGGCGTGGTTTTTTAAAAAATATTTTTCCAAACCAACAGCACGAAACTAAATGTGGATTTAAATTTGTTCGTGCCACTGTCCCTTGCCACCATCATTCTGGTCATTTGCAAATAATTTTAGCTAAACCTAGGCACAACCAATTGCCACTAATACCACCAACTACATTGTTTCGTTGAACGGATCGGACAGACAACAAACAAATCACGTTTTAATAAAAAATATAAATAAAAATTTTACGCAAAAAATCTTCATCAATTTCTGCTCTGAGAGATGGATGCGCCTCAGTTCGCATTGGACGAACCTCAATGGCCAATACATACATAAAATACTAGCTGATCATAAAATAAAAGTTGCGTATGAGAAACTTCATCAAGCTGCTGCCTCGGCCGCTGCGTGCTTCTTGGAGATAATGATAGGCAAAGTATGCAGCATGCTTTGGGTCTCCAACAACCCATACTGTGCCGTCTGTGGTGGTACTAGTGCACCTCTATGTATTTTACTTGCCTTTTGCCATCTTTATTTCGTTCATTGGTTTGTGGTATTTTTTTCACTGGTAAAGCATGTGCAGTGTCCAGGAAAGATTTGTTGCCTATTTTCATTATCCTCCTCTATACCTCTTCATCTTCTTCCTTAGTGGTTGCTCACTCGCCACAGCTGATGTAATATGCCGATAATTAAACGCAGCATCTTTTCTATTAATATTTCGTTTGGCACCATGACTGAGTCAGGTCGCTCGTGTTGCCAGTCTCTGTCGCACAATTTTCTTTTGCAGCTTTATGAAGAAGAGGCTGAGAAGAGAAGTAAGACATTTGGATTTTTTGTGGTCAATGTGTAGTCGCGCTACCCCTTTATAATTTTCAATATGAAATTATTTTTATGTTTAGAGCTTAAGCACATTTATGTCTATAAAATTATGTGGACACCAAGTTCGGTACACAGAAACAAGTTTTTACCCACTGACGATACTTTAGAAAATAGTCTTAAAATAATTGGTCTGATAATACCTCAAAGATATTCATTAAAAGATCAAGGTTTAATTGTCCTGTAGAAAACCTAGATTGTTCTTCGGTTCTTTTAAAAGACCTACCGAGGTCTTCGGTTGACTACGGAAGATCTAAACTGGTATTCTGTTGGCTACAAAAGATTTCAAGAGGTCTTTTATTTTCTATAGAGATGACCTCAAGGGGACGTATGTTGCATAAAGATGACATATAGAAGACCACCAGAGGTATGTAGCCCAGAGAAGACCTCAATAGGTCTTCTTTTGTCTATAGTAGACCTCGAGAGGACTTAATTTGCCTATAGACGATAAGGGGTCTTATGTTGCCTAGAGAAGACCTTAATAGGCCTTCTGTTTCTTAGAGAAAATCTCAAGAGCTGTTCTGTGGCGTGTAGAAGTTCAAGAGCTCTTCTGTTGCCTAAAGAATACCTAAGGATACTATTTTTAAGAGTTTTCCTATAGAAGTCTTTTGTTACCTAGAAAAGCCTTCTGTTGCCTATAGAAGACTTCAAGAGGTTTTTCGTTGCAAATAAAAAATCTCAAGAGGTATTCTGTTGCCTATAGAAGATCTGAAGAGGTCTTTTGTTTCCAATAGAAAACCTCAAGAAGTCTTCTGTAGCCTATAGGCAATCTTATAGGCCTTATGTCGCCTATTAACGACATCTACAGGTCTTCTGTACACTACAAAAGGCGGCAAGAGGTCTCTTGTTGCCTATAGATGACCACAAGAGGTCTTCTTTCGCTTATAGACGACCTCAAGAGGTATCCTGTCGCCTATGGAAGACCTCAAAGGGTTTTTCGTTCCGATGGAAAAACTCATGGGGACTTCTGTTGCCTATGGAAGAACTCATGAGGTATTCTATCGCCTATAGAAAACCGCACGGGTCTTCTGTTGGTTATAGCAGACCTCAGGAGGTCTTCTGTTGCTCATAGAGGACCTCAAGGTGTGTTTTGTTGCTTATAGAAGACCCCCAAGAGGCTTTCTGCCACTTATAAAAGACCTCAAGAGGTCTTCTGTTACCTATAGCAGAACTCAATAGGTCGTCTGTCGCCCACTGAAGACCATAAGAGGTCTTCTGTTTCCTATGGAATACCTTAAGAGGTTTTCTGTCGCCTATGGATGACCTAAGAGGTCTTCTGTCGGCTACAAAAGACCTCAAGATGTTTTCTGACGCTCATAGGAGACCTCCAGAGGTCTTCTGTTGGCCATTGAATACCACATTGCTTATAGAAGACCTCAAGAGGCCTCATTTTGCCTATGAAAGACGTCAGAAAGTCGTATGTTACCTATGAAAGACCTTAAGAAGACTTCTTGTGGCTAGAGAAGACCTTAAGAGGTCTTCTGTCGCCTATAAAAGACTTCAAGTGGTCTTCTCTTTTCTATAGCAAAACTCAGGAGGTCTTATTTTGTCTCGGAAAGACCTAAACTGATCTTCTGTAGCCTATTGAAGACGTCATGATGCTTTTCGTTCCATATAAAAAATCTCAAGAGGTCTTCCGTTACCTATAGCGGATCTAAAGAGGTATTATGTTTTTTACAGAACACCTTAAGAGGGTTTCTGTAGTCTATGGACAACCTGAGGGGTCTTCTGCCTCCTATTAACGACCTCAAGAGGTTCTCTGTACCCTAACATAGAAGGCAAAAGGTCTCTGGTTGCCTATGGGAGACCTTACGAGGCCTTCTGAGCATTATAGAAGACCTAAGGAAGTCTTCTATCCCCTTCTGTTGGTTATAGCAGACCTCAAGAGGTCTTCTGTTGCCTATAGAAGACCTCAACAGTTTTTCTGTCGCCTTTCCAAGATCTCAAGAGTTGTTATGCTGCTTGCATGCTCATGATGTTTTTCGTTCCATATAAAGGATCGCAAGAGGTCTTCCGTTACCTATAGCGGATCAAGAGGTCTTCTCTAGTCTATGGACAACCTCAGGGGTCTTTTGCCTCCTATTAAGGACCTCAAGAGGTCTTCGGTCGCCTAGAAACGACCTCAAGGGAACCACTGTACCCTAACATAGAAGGCAAAAGGTCTCTTGTTGCCTACCGACGACCTCAAAAGGATTTCCGTTGTAAGGAAAATGTTAAGAGGTCTTCTGTTGTCTATGGAAGACCTTACGAGGCCTTCTATGCATTATAGAAGACATAAGTAAGTCTTCTATCCCCTTCTGTTGCTTATAGAAGAACTCAGGAGCTTTTATGTTGCCAATAGAACCTTTCAGTGGTCTTCTGTCGCCCATTAACAACTTCAAGAGGTCTTCTGTTACGTATGGAAGATATTAAGAGGTCTTCTGTCGCCTATGGAAGACCTTAAGAGGTCTTTTATGTCCTATGAAAGACCTCAAGATGTTTTCTAACGCAGTTCTCAAGAGGTCTTCTGTCGGCCATTAAAGACCACATTGCTTATAGAAGACATCAAGTGGTCTTCTGTTGTTTATAGACCTCAAGAGATCTCCTGTTGCTTATGGAAGCCCTCAAAAGATCTCCTGTAGCCTATGGAAGACCTCAAGAGGTCTCCTGTTGCCTATGGAAGATCTTAAGAGGTCTCTTTTTGCTTATGGAAGCCTTATGTAGACTTCTGTCAAATATAAAAGACTTCAGGAGGTTTTCAATTGTCTATAGCAGAACTCAGGAGGTCTTATTTTGCCTATAAAAGACCTATACTGGTTTTCTGTCGCCTATAGAAGAGGTTTTTGTTGCCTATAGAAGACATCAAGAGGTCTTCGGTTGCCTATATAAGGTCTCTGTTGCCTTTAGAAAGAAGTCTTCTGTTGCTTACAGAAAGTCTTAAGAAGTCTCCTTTTGCCAATAGAAGACCTCAGAGACCTTCTTTTGCCAATGAAAGTCCTCAACAGGTCTTCTTTTGCCAATGGAAGTCATCAACAGGTCTTCTTTTGCCTATAGGAGAGCTTAGCAGGTCTTCCTTTGTCTATAGTAGAAATCAGGAGGTATTATTTTGCCTATGAAAGACCTAAACTGGTCTTCTGTCGCCTATAGAAGACCTCAAAAGGTTCCTGTAGAAGACATCAAGAGGTCTTCGGTTGCCTATGTAAGTTCTCTATTGCCTTTAGTAGACCTCAAGAAGTCTTTTTTGCTTACAGAAGGCCTTAAGAAGTCTCCTTTTGCCTATAGATGGCCTCAAGGGGTCGTCTTTTGCCTATAGATGGCCTCAAGAGGTCTTATTTTGTCTATAGCAGGCCGCAAGAGGTCTTCTTTTCCCAATGGAAGTGCTCAACAGGTCTTCTTTTGCCTATCGGGGACCCTAGTAGGTCTTCTTTTGCCTATAGAAGACCCTAGCAGGTCTTCTTTTGACTATAAAAGACATCAGCAGGTGTTCTTGTTCCTATAGAAAATCTCAGCAGGTCTTCTTTTGCCTACAGAGCCCCTCAGTAGGTCTTCTTTTGCTTATAGAAGACATCAGCAGGTAGTCTTTTGCCTATAGAAGACCCCAACAGGTCTTTTTTGCGTATATAAGATCTCAGCAGGCCTCCTTTGCCTATAGAAGACCCCGACAGGACTTCTTATTTTGCCTATAAAAGATCTCAAGAAGTCTTCTGTCGCTTTTTGAAGACCTCAAGAAGTCTTATGTCGCCTGTTGAAAACCTCAAGAAGTCTTTTGTCGCCTATTGAAAACTTCAAGAAGTCTTCTGTCGCCCATTGAAGACCTCAAGAGATCAACAGGTCTTCTGTTGCCTATAGAAGAGCTGAAGAGCTATTCTGTCGACTGAACTGTGAACGACCATTGGAAATTTTTCAATGTGTATCTCAAATTTCTCACATCTGTGTGCACATCATTCCCAATACCAGTGTAGTTGCCTTTATGGCATACTATACCATGCGACATGTTAAACGTAAGTCTAATAGTCATTATTATTATATCGGGAGAAAATTGAATAGTTTTTATTATTGTCATCAAGGTTGGAGTTACCCCTATCCTCCGCCACCTTTCATTGCCACGCGAGGTAAGAACGCCCGTTCGGTATATCTTTCCTTTATTTCTTCTTCCTCCCCTTTTCTTATTTGTTGCCATTAAAATCACCCGTTATTTATAGATTTTTATTGTAAAAGAAAGTTTTTTATTTGTTAAACACCACATTTCTCAAGTGTCACCTTTTAGTTTGACCACCTCTCGAGATTACAAAAATGAGCATCGGATATCGACAGTAGGTAGGCATTTATGTGCTGAGTATACATTCATATGTAAGTATGTATGTATGTCTATATTTTTCGGTTGTCTATCCTAGCTTCAATTCGTAATTTTATCTCCGATTTGTTTTGAAGTGATCTTAGTATGTGTGTGTGTGTCTGTGTTTGCGCCAAGTGCGTTACTACTACCATCGACATGGATGCCGACGTATGCCACATTCTCCCATATTTGGTGAGAGTTTATTACAGTAGCGGGTCACTATGACAAACTTTCTATTTGCATGCAAGACATTTCTTTTGTCACAATAAGGAGATGATCCTCTCGATAAATAGAAATGAATTTTTCGGGTTTGATTCATTGTTGAATTTACACTAAGGGTAAATACAAATGCATATGATTTCTTTGAGGGCGATGAGTTTTCTTTCTTTTTTTTTTTTTTTTTGGTAAAAAAAAATTGATTTACTATTGAAAAAATGTCTTCCAGGGACCTTCTAAACGTAGACTGTTGCGTACTTTTTTACAGAATAGTCGCTTTACTAAACTCTGCAGCACATGTTTGTCATCTCCGAATACATTACACATTCATCTATTGGAACGATTAAATTCTTTGGTTAAGTCATTGGATTGAATACACGCACACTACATTGAAGTAAAACGAATACAAAGATGAATGGACCGCCTAATGTTGATCTCTTCAGCCATTTTAAGGGCTACGATCTGTGAATTTACTCCTAAAATATCCAGAATGACAAGGTTAGCCAGAATTTTAAACATCTCGAATCCGTGTAAAACAAGTGATGTCCTTAGACACGCCGTTCGGACTCGCCTTTAAAAAGCCAGTTCCTACATCTTTGAGGTAATGTGAATCGGTCAGCACTTGGGACAAGTATCCAATTAGTCTAAAAAAAATATTCGATATTTTGCGAGCTCTATTGTAACGGTCAGGATGAAGTTATACAGCCAACAAGGTCTTGTATTGCCTACAGAATGCCCACGGAGTTATTTTGTCGTCTATAGAATACCTCAGAGGTCTTCCGTTGCTTATTGAAGATCTCAAGAGGTCTTCTGTTGTCTATAGAGGACTTTAAGAGGCCCTCTGTTACATACAGAAGAACCCAAGAGGTCTTATGTTGCCTATTGAACGCCTTAAGAGGTCCTCCGTTGCCTATTGAAGATTTATAGAGGTCTTCTGTTGCGTACACAGGACGAAGTAAGACGAAGAAGTAACTTCGGTAAACAATTTCAAAACCATCCTCGAACACCCCTTAAACCGCACCTAAGCAAAAATTGTGAAGGAGTTGTCCTGGAACTTGTGGTACTTTCGGGAAAAATGGTTAGGTAATGACCACAGGGATATAGCGCAGGCTTTGAAGATTGAAAGCTTCGCAATCTTCACACGACCAATGAGAACGACCCTATAAAAAGTATCGGAGAGTGCCATAGTTAGCCAAACATAACCATTTTGTCACCCGGTCTGACAAATGACGTCAGAAGGAACCACGATAATTTACACTTTATGATGTTGAACGCTAAATCATTCAAGCGTTATGTGCTGCCGGTATCTCCATGGTAATGCTGAAATAGCTTGATGAGACGGGAGTTGAATATCTCACCAATGTTCTCAACCTTTCTCTAGCTACATACCTATTTCGATTTTGTCACCCGTAGAAAAAGCTCATGAGGCTTTACTACTGCCCAGCATCAGAGGACTCAACCAGAACAAGCCGTGCGTGGACAGTGTTGGTGGAGCTCGATTTAGCAGAATCCTTTGGTACAAGACAAGCACTCCACGCTGTCTGAGGACATCGATTACCCTCCGGCCCTATTTGAAACATTGGGTAATCAATTATACATGTAGACGCCAGTCGTAATTGGAATTCCGGAAGTATAAGTCGAAACCCCGTAGAGTGAAGTAGGGAGTTCAGCAAGGTGGGGTGATATCTACGGAACTGTTTAACCTCTACACTTCATGTGTTTCCGCCCTCAGAGACGGCCTTGTTGTCGTTATATATGCGGCTAATTGTACGATCTTGGCGTAGGATACCTTCCCTGCGAAAGGTTAAGTCCAAATTTTCGATCGCAACATCTTATTCCGCGCCATGAATATCCAAATATTCGCCGTTAATTCTAGAGACACTCTGTTAACCACACGGACTGCGAAGATGAGCACAGAGTTGAATGTCCTCATCGGTGGTAATATAATTCTAAACACTAGCTACCTTAGAATCTTAGGGCAATAATCGACATCATTTTCACGTCGTCCGTACATGCCACATCTATTTGAGACAAGCTGAGATATAGGAACAAAGTCCTGAAGGCCCTAGCCGGCAGCACTTTGAATTTAAACAAAATAGCATTGTTGGCCAGATATAGCGCGATTGGTCGGTCTGTGGTAAGATAAGCGTTGGAAAAATATTCAAATCTGTCAAAACGCTGCCCTCAGAACCACCCAGTCAGGTCTACAGAGATATAACCGAAAACCCCTAGATCAGATAGCATATCCAGCAGGTGTTAGTCGGGTTGGCTGGGCAGTTAAACAGGTGTTGCGTAGTATGCGGACCGGTGCCACATACTGGGCAGATATTCCGCGTGCCATCAATCTTGGCCCAGTAAGAATTGAGACGGCTGCACCAACCAGATCTAAGTTGTTCCAGCACGACTCTCGTTTTTCTTGGCAGCTGTTGTTCTTCTGCTGCCACGGGTGGTGGATGATCGCCGAGGACGATATTCGCACTGTAGGCTGCCAGAGCCTCTGCATCGTCAACATCCTGTTGTGTCGACGCACAGGAAGGATCTTGGTCTCCTCATGTAAATGGTCCACTGCAGACATGAGGTGACACCCTGTAGCTGTTCTCAGGGCAGCATTCTGGCAAATTTGTAGTTTATCCTATTGCGTATCACTTACGTTAGCAAACCACGCTGGCGTCACATAGCTTACCACAGACTGACCTATCGCTTTGTATGCGGTTAACAAGGTTTCTTTATCAGCACCCCGAGTGCTGCTGGCTAGGGACTTGAGGACCGTGTTCCTGTTTCTTAGCTTATCGCAGATAACTGTAGTATGCTGGGAAGACTTATACATGCTATCGAATGTGACCCCTAGCACTTTGGGGTAGTTTGAGGTCGGAATAATTGCACCGTCGACCTGCACATTCAGTGGGAGCTTCATCTGCACCGTCCATGTGGTGAACAGTGTGGCGTCAATGCCGTCGGAAGGGCGTGGAATTGCAAAGAGGTAGGAGGTAGGGGTTAAAAAGTTCCGGAGATATCACCCCTCCTTGGGGAACTCCCTGCTTTACTCTACGGGGTTTGGTCTTCTTGTCTCTGAATTCCACGTATGACTGGTGACCACACAAATAGTTGATGACCCAGCGTTTCAGACAAGGCTGGAGGGTGGTATTCTCGATATCCTCGAACAGCGTAGCATGGCTGACCGTATCAAATGTTTTGGTCAGATCCAATGCTACCATCACTGTTCTGTGACATGGTTTGTCCTGGTTGAGTCCTCGTCCAATATATGTAGAAATGGCGTGCAGTGCTGTTGTGGTACTATGCTGCTTCCGGAATCCGTGTTGATGATCCGCAACTGGATAACACGTTCTGATGCTGGGGAGGAGTAATGCCTTGAGTATCTTAGCTACTGGCGATAGAAGTAAAATCGGCCTATGTGGCTCACCTCTACTGGCATTTTTGCCAGGTTTCAGCAGCGGGACCACCCTGCCCATCTTCCAGGCATCGGGAACTATTAGGGTGGCTAGCGATAAGTTGAGGACCTTGCTTAAATACTCGACTCCTGGGTCATCCAGCTGTTTTAGCATCACCATAGAAATTCCGTCAGGTCCAAGCGCTTTGGATGACTTTGCGCCTCGGATAACATCTGCAACATCATCCATCGTAAATTGTGGCGGTTCTTCCTCGGCCGGAAGAGATCGCAAACGACGCAAAACACTTCTCTTCGGCCGGTCGCTATCGGGATGCTCGATAAATTGTCGGCAGAAATAGCCAGCGCACCTCTTCGGATCTGTCACAGCCACGCCGTTAAACATGACAGATGTCCGATCGTCTCTCCTACCAGGGTTCGATAGCGCCTTAACCGTTGTCCACAATTTATTACAGCCGGCTCCAATGTTGCAGCACTTCAGATGTTCTAGCCACTTTTTCCGCTTGTGTTCACCGACTAATCTATTGACTTCCATTGTCAGTTCCCTGACTCTGGGATCATTAGGGTTCGTGCGGCGAAGCTCATCACGCTCATTAGCTAATCCCGTCGCCTCTGCTGGTAAAATGGGTCTTATTTCAGGTATTCGACCAGCAGGAATAAAGCGAGCGGCTGCAGCAGTGATGATGTCTCGGAATTTCCTCCCTTCTACCCGAACATCAGAGGGATTGGGCAGTTCTATGAAGCGTTGATTAGTGAACTCTCTGAAACCTTGCCAATCCGCTTTCCCATGATTAATGAAAGTGCGGCGTTCAGAGGTTATGAAGTCTAGTGGTCTGTTTATGGTGATGAGGATTGGGAGATGGTCCGACCCAAGGGAAATGACGGGTTGCCATGTCACGTAATTCGTCAGACCGGGTGACACGATGGATATGTCAGGCGAACTGTGGCAGTCTCCTCTAATCCTGGTGGGTGCGTCCTCGTTCGCAGTGCAGAATGTGGAGCTATCTATTTGCTCAGCCAGATCTGTACCTCTCTGGTCATTCCCTAGAGCTGATTGCCATAACTCATGATGCGCATTAAAGTCCCCTAGGACTTTCCGGTTATCACCTCGCAACAGAGATCTGATGTTAGGCAAATAACGCGGGGCACAGCTATTGACCGGCGGGATATACACATTCAGCAGTTCTATCTCGGCGGTTCCACACCTTACCGCTACCCCCATACACTCCAAGTATGGGTCCCTAGAGTCTAGCTCAGGCGAGAAAGGTCTGTACTGGACAGACTGGTGCAGTAGGAATGCAAGCCCTCCACCCCCACTACTCGTACGATCCTGGCGAAGAACGTTGTATCCATCACAACTCTGAAGACTGCAATTGTTGCTCAGCTTCGTTTCCTGGATCGCCGCGACCATAATATTTCTTCGACTCATAAAGTTCACGATCTCACTGATCTTGGTTCGAAGACCATCGCAGTTAAACTGCAGGAATGTCACATCCTCATGAACTGGGACAGCAATACGCGGAGTTAATGGCTGCGGCTGATACTGCTGTCGGGCAGATTGCGGGGGAGTTTCATAATCCGATAATGTTGACGATGGAGACTCACTGGGGTTCATGCTGGTGCAGCACGAAGCAATATAAACCCTGTCGTAATACTCCCACAGGAAGGTCAGGCCTGAACAGTTCCTGAAATGCACCCATCCTCGGCATCCGTTGCATCTCATTGACACCGACCTATGTTGGATGAGACGTTGACAAACGGTGCAAAATCATGGCCCGGGGTTACTTTCAATACCGGCACGGACCAAAAGAATCCGGAGCAGGCATTCCGGGACATGCCGCTCCCAAAATAAAAATAAAGACGAACACGAGCAAGTAGTTGCTGAGGTGACGGCCCCTGGCCGAGAAGATGATTCCTCGTGTCAATCCGGTACATAGAACCGGCCGTCGCGGGATTGGCACTGAGGGTATTTGCCACCGCCGAAAAGTTTGATGTTCCGGTTAGGGATTGTACCGCAGACCTTTTGGGTGCAAGGTGGACGTGCTTACCACTGCACCACGGTGGATCCCTTTTGTGAATAATGTAGTCAGTATAAAATTCTACAGAATTTCAAATGGATTTTAAACTAAAATATTCAAGGTCATAAGTATTCGCACTCGATGCTTTGTCTATAAATTTTTTTATTACTTTTTTTTATTTTTTTTTTATTTTTGTTACAAATATTCTCCAGCCACTTGTAACACTTTCGATGGTAGTAGCAAGCAACAAATTTATATGTCACAATTCTTTTCCTATAGCTTCTTCTTCTACAATAAGGGCCAGATGTCTGTAACCGAAGAAGAGGAAGACGTTGACAACAACAATAGCGCTAAATGTTACAGTGCGTGTGTTACCCTTTCGATGACCCATAGAACAAAATTGTGTATTTCTTTTTCTTCATCAGCTGTGTTCTGCTCTTCCTTTCACTGGTCTCAATGGTCTAGTATTCTTTTTCGATTTTTTTCTTTCCTATTTTTTCATGTCTAAAATAAGAAGACACTTTCGTAAGATGATATTGTTGCTGTTGTTGGTGTTGTTTGGCATTTAAGGTCATCGAGTGCACTTTGCACTTTACAACATTTGCTTGCACAC
This sequence comes from Musca autumnalis, assembly GCF_047663935.1. Classification (NCBI taxonomy): domain Eukaryota; kingdom Metazoa; phylum Arthropoda; class Insecta; order Diptera; family Muscidae; genus Musca; species Musca autumnalis. Next base: position 79,398,519 of record NW_027411644.1, read on the forward strand.
AGGCAAAATATTGGCGATATTTGCAATGCATGCGTCTGTCTGTCATAGCATGCAATGTGTCGCCATCATCATCACTCTGTGTCCATAGAACGTACGTCTGCATAGTATGACAAATGGTTTGAAGGAAGAAGAAGGGTGATGGTTTGTTTTTTGTCTTGACAAAAGACAAAATAACTATTTTTTTTCATTTGTTTCTTGTATCGGATATCGGCTATTCGATACAAAAGTTTAAGTATCTGTCAACAGAGACACTGTTACACACCCAGGGCGTTTCTGTTTTTCCACGTAATGAGACGATGATGTTTAACGATAACGTCAAATATCACCATTGCACAAAATACGTCATAGTTCATCAATTTGAATGAAGATGGGATAATAGGGTGTAGTGAAATAAAGTGGCGTACAAAAAACAGGCAATCAGAAAAAGAAGTGGATTTACATACCTTGAAAAATTCAAAATCTTACCCTCTAATAGATCGTTCCTGCATAGCCTGTGGCAGTTTATATAATTTTCAATTTGCTGATTTGGACAATTCTCATTTTTCCATTCCACCCTAACATAAAAAGTTCACATAGTGCAATTCCGATAAGCTCTTCATCTAATTATGGGTGAGTCTTTCAATTTTCCTTCTCATCCTTATGATGTAATGTCTATTTAAAAATATCAGACTGCCTTTCACCAGCAAGCTGCCTGGCCGTGTCAGCACCACCAGCATTACCACCCTCAAATCACTTGCCTTGCCTTGAGGTTGACAACGTTTATTTTAAGAAAATGTCAATTTGGCTAATTGTTATTATGCTGTTGATGATGGCTATGATGATGATGTTGCTGTTGGCGACGATGACGACAACGTCATGTCATCATCATCAGTCAGTCTGTGCACAAACACAAAATATTAATAGATATCAAACGCCGAAGATGAAGAGGACCTCTTTTGATGTTTGGCTAATAAATATATCGTCAATCGAAAACTAATCAAGATAATACGGCTCTCGAGTACTACTTGACATATTGTGTCAAAGTGATAAAAAATTGACGTCAGATGGAATGTTATTATTATATTCAGTTTTAAAGGATATTTAAATTAATGTAAATAAAATTTTAATTTTAGAAGATTCAATATTTCATATTCAGCCTAAAAGAATATTGAAATAGTGGCAAATAAAATTATAAATTTACAGTAGCGTTTGGTATTTTTTTTTTTTTTTTTTTTTTTTTTTTTTTTTTGTAGAATGATGTCTGAAAAATCTACCTAAGAGTTGAACATCAATCTGATGGGTTTTGATATAGACACATTCCCCTGTAGAGATGAACAGGTAATCTCTCAACAGATACAGATTGTCTGCTTTGATTATGAAAGAGAATTTTTCCAAACTGTTGGTATCCTATACCAGCGAAGAAGGAATGACACCACAGATTCATTAAAAATATGGTATGGAGTGTACACCGTCCGGGCAGGATATTGTAAACCAGCTGAAGAATAATAAGGTCGTAGGAGCCAATGGTTTACCAGGCAAGTTGTTTAACTCTGGAGATGACACGCTAATATGTGTCTGCTAATTAGAACCATCAGGTATAAAGATCGTGCATCAGATAACTGGAAAGTGAGCGAATATGTGCCCAAAATATAGGGGCATACGTTTTCGCCCATATGATAGTACCCGGAATATTGTGTGAATAACTAAAGCCTAGAATATTAATTGTTCCACAAACATTCCAGAAGGAAAAGGAAGGAAATGTCGTCAGTATTACGCTGAGGATATTTTTCCACCGATGAATATTTCTCGCTGCTTTGCATGGGATCGAAAATCAGGGATCGGAAAATCAGCGTACAATCGCAAATAGGCCATATTAATGCACCTGCCAAATCACCATTGACCAGATATTTAACTTGCTGTAAATCCTGAAAAGGCCAAAGAACTTCAGATGGACACATACCATATTTATGTAGATTTGTAACGTGACAATATGATCACGTACATAATACCAACAACAGCAACGCCCCACTACCCAACAGCGTCACAGCCAGTCAACCAATACACACTGTTGGGTGTACATACATTACTTTGTGAGGTGTGTGTTACAGTGCGATTGGAGTTGATCGACAGGATTACGAATGCGCTGTAATTCTCAATTGCTTTGTGCAACTGCACACACATATACTTCGGTTTGTTGGGGAAAGGTCAGGCTTGCTACTGCATGGAGCTAGTCACACGGGCTTGAGTACTACTAAGTATTCGTAGTCCGCCAACTTACACGGGAGTGTACAAAGTGTTGGAAAGTATTTTTGTGAGCTACCCCATTTGTGCGGTGGCTAATACATTCACTCCAACTTCGGGTGTTGTTCCAATCACCTTCGGTGTTCCACTCCACCTTCGGGTGTTGTTCCAATCCACCTTCGGGTGTCCACCTTCGGCTGTTGTTCCACTCCACCTTCGGGTGTTGTTCCAATCCACCTTCGGGTCTTGTTCCAATCCACCTTCGATGTTGTTCCATTCCACCTTCGGGTGTTGTTCCACTCCTCCTTCGGGTGTTGTTCCATTCCACCTTAGGGTGTTGTTCCACTCCACCTTCGGGTGTTGTTCCACTCCACCTTCGGGTGTTGTTCCAATCCACCTTCGGGTGTTGTTCCACTCCACCTTCGGGTGTTGTTCCAATCCACCTTCGGGTGTTGTTCCATTCCACCTTAGGGTGTTGTTCCACTCCACCTTCGGGTGTTGTTCCACTCCACCTTAGGGTATTGTTCTACCAATCAGTACTCGTAGTATACTGTAGAGGTTAATTTAGAACTAACATTAACTAACCGCGACCCGAACAACCGAACCGAGTGCTGAATCTCCGAGTGGCCGAACCCTTACTACACGAGAGTCGAGGGCCCGAGCAACCATACGAACACCGAGTGGCCGAACAGCTTCAACACGAATCACCGAGTGGTCGAACCCCGAACACCGAATCACCCAGTGGCCGAACACATACGAACTTCGAGTGGCTGAACATCTACAACACGAATCACCGAGTGGCCAAACACATACGAACCCCGACTGGCCGAAACTCTAACACCGAGTGGGCGAACACATACGAACTCCGAGTGGCCGCACATCTACTACACGAATCACCGAATGGCCAAACCCTGAACACCAAGTGGCCGAACATCTACAACACGAATCACCGAGTGGTCGAACCCCGAACACCGAATCACCAAGTGGCCGAACACATACGAACATCGAGTGGCCGAACATTTATAACACGAATCACCGAGTGGCCGAACACCGAATCGCCGAGTGGCCGAACACATACGAACTCCGCCGAACCCCGAACACCGAGTGGCCGAACATCTACAACACGAATCACCAAGTTCCCGTTTATCTTCAAATCACCTACTACAGAACAACGAATAACCGAGTTCCCGTTTATCTTCAAATCGCCTACAACCGAACAGCGAATTACCGAGTTCCCGATTATCTTCAGATCGCCTACTACCGAACGGCGAATCACAGAGTTCCCGATCATCATCAAATCCTTTACTGAATCCAAGTTGCCGATCCCCCAGCCAATTATCATTCTTATAGTATTTAAACATCAGTAGATTATAAATTAGTTTTACATCAGTGAATATCCGATTTAACCCCCAGGAAAGGGAGATTACTCGTCTTATTACTCCGTAAGGTTTAGTGGGCCCTTATGGCGACCCTGGACACGACTAAGTCTACCCCGCCTATGACAAAACCACGTTACAGCTTTCGAACTTCTATACATTCAAAGGTATTCCAAAAAAACTAGAACACAGTTCAGAGTTGGCGTGTCATCCAATCAGAGGCCGGCAAACATGCTGCACATTTTTGCTCGCCCAAATTTGTCGTGTAAAAAGTTTCTAAAAAGAAAGCTATTCAGCGCCATTTTTGTTCAAAGAGAACGAGACGATACAGTCAGTAAATTGTCCAAATTTGAACTTCAATATCTCAAACATGGTAATACCTACGAAAACATCATAAAGGACAATCTTGCAGAGAATTTTCACTGCTACAACATTTTGTTTAATCACATTTCGAAAGGGATTGCGGCTTCTAAGCAAAATCGCAAAAACCTAAAAAAGCCTTAAAAATGAGAACTTTGACCTCGATTTATTTGAAAATCCCTCCGACGATTATTTTTTTTTCATTTTTCTCGTCTATAAACATTGTAGTTTCAGAAACCGCAAAAAACTTTCATTTAAATTTATTTAAGGCGCACCGTGATGTTAGTGGCTATCTCGTTAGCAGTCTTCATTACGATTTTTAGGTTATAGCCGAATCATGGGCGCTATGAACTTTATATTATATATTTGTATACTGGACTATGCAGTAGACACCCTAAGCATACCCGGTATACAATATGAAGATCCTACGACTTTCCCTTATGACGTAATTACTGCTTAAAGTACTCAAAATGCGCAATTTTGAGCTATATCTCAAAAAAAAATTGTTAACCAGTGTTATATGCGAGGAATTCAGCAACAAAAAATCCAAGCCCCGTAGAATAAAACAGGAAACTTCCCAAGGTGGGGTGATATCTCCGGAAGTATTTAACCTCTACCTCTCCTGTATTCCATCCCCTCCAGACGGCATTGAACATAACGTATGCGACTGATTGTACGATCTTGGCGTCAGATACATTGCCAGATGTCATTTGTGAAAGTCTGAACTCCTGTTTGACTGATCTTACCACCTTTTTGTATCGAAATATATGCCACCGTGAAATCCGGATGTTACCGTGAGAGCCATCCTATTCACCATATGGTGATACCTGTATATACCCATTTCGCAACCACTTGTATTCGCTGTCCCCATTACGACGGTATAAGTTTTGTTCAGGACAAGTTCATACTTCCAGAAATGTGTACCTATGTTACTCCTTGTGGCCCTGTTTACTGGTTTGTACATTTATTTACTTATTATTTTCTACATTTACATTTATTTTGTATATCTTTTGTTTTTAAAAATTTAAAGCTTCATTTATTATCTTTTGATTAAACATTTTTGAACGTAAAAGAAACGCTTTTTAAAATATAATGATTTGAAAAAGCTCGTTTATTTGAAGTAAGGTAAATGTTTCAAATTCTGGAAACTAGGTGCCGTATAATTAGGGGGCAATACTCATACGCAACACTGTATTCAATTGCACAATATTACAATACAATATTATTTATTTCGATCTGGGTAAGAAATGAATTAAATCTTTCGATATTAGATAAATGTAATATTTGGATGGGGTGTTGACTTATTCTGTTAACCCCATTCGGTAGCCACCAGCGATCGATGAATTTCGAATATTTTTTTTTAATGAAGAATTAGTTTTGAGAAATTTATGCCATAAAAGTATACATTGTGAAATAATAATGTGGGATTATTTCGTTATTTTAAAGCAGGTAAGCTAAATTGTGGACCAAATCGGTTGATCAGTTCGCGAGTTATCGTGCTCTCCAGCCACTACATATGGTTTTTACAACTTTCGGGCTATTTTCTGAAGAAGTATGGACTTGCCGCTGAAAAAACTTTTACCGTCGTTATTGAGGCAGCGTATGCTAGTTGCTTCAACAAAAACCACAGTGATTCGAGAGCAGGTCTTAAAGTGAACTTATATGACATTTTTGTGTTGGAGGTACCCGAAGGAGTGGACAACTATAGTCCATATTCGAACCTGATAAATATATCTGGTAGATATATTAGGATGAGTAAAGTATGGACAAAATCATTCACTCCCTTCAAGAGTTATCGTGCGAACAATTTTCCGAATATTTTTGAACTTTTGTGGGGGTGGTACCTGAAGGAGTGGACCGATATGGCTTATCTTCGAACTTAAACTAAGTTTGCACAAAATTGTACGAAGGCAACATGTTGGACCGAATCGGCAGATCCGTTCGAGAGTTATCTTGCGCTCCATAGGGTTTTTTTGCAACTTTCAGACAATTTTCTCAGGAAATTTGGACTTACCCCTGATGAAACTTGTATCGTCGTATGGGAGCAGTGAATTCAAGTTGCTACAACAAAAATCAAAGCGATTCGAGAGCAGGTCCTAAACTGAACTTTTCCGAAACTTTCTGTGGGAGGTACCCGAAGGAGTGGACCGATTGAGTCCATTCTAGAACCTCGTCTAAGTCTGGTAGAAATTTCATGATGTGCATAGTATGGACCAAATCGGTTACTCTCTTCAAGAGTTATCGTGCGCACAAATTTTCCGTACACTTTCAAACTTTTATTGGGGAGGTACCTGAAGGAGTGGATCGATATGGTCCATCTTCGAACTTAAACTAAGTTCTGACGAAATACTACGAAGGCCAAATTTTGGAACAAATCGGTTAATCCGTTCGAGAGTTATCGTGCACACCAGCCAGACAGACGGACGGACATGGCTAAATCGACTCCAAATTGTCTGAAACGGATTTCGTCCAAACTTACTTGGGGTCTAAAACGATTATTTCGATAAGGCACAGTTTGCCCGCATGAAAGTGTATATGGTAAATTTCAAATTTCTTTTGCAATTCCATTGGAAGAAATGTTAAAAAATTTTTTGCGAGCACATCCGCAATTTTTGGAACATAGATAGTGGTTTCGAATCTGTTCGCGTTCACAAAATTGGATGCTGCGCTCCAAAGTTATGGGGGGTTTTATTCCCTTATAAAGAACAAATATTTAAAAATTCCATTTTTGCTGTAATAAGAAAATGTATATATAAAGCGTTAACAGCATTTAATATCTATCCGTAGATGCCTAAATATTTACTAAATGTATTTCTATTTTCGAGGAAAATCAAGAAATACTGAAAAAATCTTGGAGTAAATTTAATTTATTCTAATTTAGAGTCCAAATAAAACTCAAAAAAATAAATTAAAAATACGTACAGATTCCAGACAATGCGTAGAAAAATATGAGACCAAAATTTTAAAGATAGGATTTATAACTGCCGAAACGAAAGTGTATTTGCTTACTTTGATAAACAATAGGATTATGAAATAGAAAGTAATATTGAAATTACAACCAAAGAAAAAACATAAAAGTTAAAAAACGTATAATTCGCGAATTCGTTAAAATCAGTTAAGGCGCATGCGCTTTTCAGATACAGCGAGTGCATCTCTATCAATATGTAGCGATTTTTCCACTTTTCATTCAGCGGCCAAAGTGTGCCGTCAGCTGCATCTTACTGTTCAAAAAATCTTTATGTGGGTAAAAATTGCGCGATGTACATAAGATTATAAGGCGCATCCGATATCAGTGACCGCCTATAAAAAATACGTCATTATAACAAATTTTAAACAAATTCGTCAAAAACCGCGGATGTGCTACCAAATTCTATTTTATACGAAATGCGAATATTACTCCAGAATCTCGGTAATTTATGCCACACGGTTTTGTAAAATAATATAATCGCGTATAAAGGATTCCATTTATGTAAAAATAACCAAAGAAAATCGCGGTTCAATGCGCGGAATCATCAAAATATAATTTTGCACAATTTCCTACTTTCAAGGTATCTATAACCGCCGTTTTAGTGGATGGATTTGAAAGCGGAAGGGTTCATTAGATCCGGCGCGTAAAAAAACTAAAATCACGCGGGGTTCAAGGGTACCTTTTTTTTTTTTTTTTTTTATTTATTCTTTTTATTTGCAATCTATTTACAAGAAACATTCAGCAAATTTAATAATTACTACAATATAACAGAATTGTTAAACCCCAGTGGATTTAACAATAAATACATATTACAATTTTAATTTCAGATTACATATTTTATGAAACTCATTAAATAAATGGGAGGTCTAAAACATGTCTTCGTTTTAGTCTTCTAATTTCATCTGTGTCATCTAATAGATTAATTGCTAACACATTCGAATGGTTACTTAATCTGTTAAGATACGTAGTACTAATTTTTTTAATTTCATCTGTAATTTTATTTATGTTTAAATCTCTATGAATCGCGTTATTATTAAGAAACCAAGGAGCACCCGTAATCAATCTAAGCGTCTTTGATTGATATCGTTGAAGTATCTCAATATTAGAATTGCTGGCTGTTCCCCATAGTTGTACTCCATATGTCCAAATAGGCTTTAGAATGGTCTTATACAGTAGTAATTTGTTATTCAGGCTCAGTTTTGATTTTGGACCAAGAAGCCAGAACATTCTTTTAGTCTTCAGATCTAGTTGCTGTCTCTTATATGTTATATGATTTTTCCAGTTAAGTTTTCTATCAAGGTGCAGACCGAGATATTTAACACAATCCACAGAAGGAATTGTAAGTCCATTCAATTTTGGAGAAGGACAGTTTCCTTTCCTTAAGGAAAATGTAACATGCACAGATTTTTCAGTATTGACTCCAATATTCCAGTTATTAAACCATTTCTCGATATCATTCAGATGTGTTTGTAGTAAGTCAGTAGCTGAAGAAGGATCATCTTTAATAGCAAGAACGGCAGTATCATCTGCATAAGTAGCAATCATAGTCTCATTTCTTACGGGCATATCTGCTGTATAAAGCGTATATAAAACAGGGCCTAAAACACTACCTTGTGGTACACCAGCTTTAATGACGCCAAAATTAGATTCTTTATCATTGATGTGTACATAAAATGTTCTTCCATTCAGATATGAATTTAAAAATAAATAAAAAGGAGCAGGTAATAACATTTTTAGTTAATATAACAAGCCTTGATGCCAAACCCTATCAAACGCCTGTTTGATATCCAGAAAGGCTGCAGAACAGAACTGCTTACATTCCAAACAATCTCTTATAACCTTCACCAGTCTATGACACTGCTCAGGTGTTCCGTGATTTTCTCTGAATCCAAACTGATGATCTGGCATAATATTAATATTATTTAAAATCGGAAAAAGTCGCTTTCGAAACAATTTTTCGAACAGTTTAGAAAATATGGACAATAAACTTATAGGCCTATACGATGATAACAGGTTTTCAGGTTTGCCAGGTTTTGGTATCATAATTATTTTAGCACATTTCCATTGCACTGGAAAATGGGACAGCCTCATAATAGAATTATAAATTGTCGTTAGGAACACCAAACCCTTCTTTGGAAGCAATCTTATGACTTTGTGATCAACTAAGTCTGACCCTGGTGTTTTTTTCTTTAGATTTTTAATTTCCTTACAAACTTCACTAAACGTAAAATGTTTAATAGGGCGACTCATTTGGCATGGAACATCCAAAAAATCGGAAATTAATTTATTTTGTTGGGGACTACATAAATCAAAAGGTGTAAAGGAATTCTCCAAGTGGTCTTTAAACGCCTCAGCTTTGTCCTTGTTTGATCTACACCAATTTCCATTTGAATGTTTTATAGGCACATTTCTCTTTTGAGGTCTCTTAAGATATTTTGTTGCTCTCCATAAACTGTGCTCGTTACTTTCATCTGGGCTTAAATTACTTAAGAAGCTTCCAATTGATTGGTTTTTGTAGTCACTTAGAAGGGTTTTAAGCCGATTTGAAGCTCTGTTTAAATTTGTTTTGTCCATTGGGTGTCTCGAATTTTGCCAAATTCTGCGCAATCGTCTCTTTTCTCTTATCATTGATCGTATTTCAGCCGTAACATAAAAGTTTGTGGAATTTAGATCAATTTTATCGGGAGTGTATAGATTTGTAGCATTGTGTATGACTTGTGTTAAATGTTCTATAGCATTTTCCAATTCCTTTCCGGATTTAATCGGGATATTTAAATTTAGGTGTTGTTCAATGTGATGTTGTACCATAGGTATGTTGGTTTTTGATGTAATTAATGTTTTATGTTTATGTTTATGAACATTTCTTGTACTAAAGTTAAGAATAATTGGACTGTGATCTGAGTCTAAGTCATAACATGCGTTTATACTTAGCATTGACTGGCATATTCCTGAGTAGATGAAAAAATCTATTAGATCGGGAATTTTATTTGGGTCTGCAGGCCAATATGTAGGACTACCAGTTGACAAAACTTCGTAATGGTTTAAAGCGATGCATTTATACAGTTCTCTTCCTTTGGGGTTTGATAGCCGAGATCCCCACCAAGTATGTTTGGCATTGAAATCGCCACCGACGATGAATTTGTTTCCAAGATTTTTGAAGAAATTTTCATATTGTATACATTTTAAATTAAATCGAGGAGGAAGATAAACGGAGTAAATAGATACTTTTGAATTTTCGCATATTATGTTAACACCAGCTGCCTGCATAAAAGATTCTAAGATTGGCTCCGCTTCTTCGTAGTTCAAGGGTACCTGAGTCACAGTTGTAAATTTTGAAGCAAAAAAAATTGGTTTTTAAAGAAAATTTACGCACCAAAATTTCGACTTTGGACCACTATTACTAGGGAGCTGTATGAAGCACACTCATGAGATATACATCAAACGACGTGGAATCACGAGTTCTACAATCCAATAAATAGCTTGGGTAATTATCTGGTTGCGCCCTCCAATTATAAGAAAAATTCAAAAAACCCAGATTTCAAAACTTCAAAATGTCAGCATCGATTTTAGGGGGATGTAGTAGTAGTATATATCGAAAAGTCATACATTAGAACCATGTTGCCCAAGGGGTATTCTTCAATTCTTTCTGTGAGCTCAGGTCTGCATTTTCCGTGGTTTGACCAGAAGTCAAGAAAGAACACAAAAAAACTTGTAAACTTCAACACATTTTTACCCATTTTTTAATATTACCGCCAACACAGCTTCCACATAAATTATTTGTTATGGTTCATTTTATGCGACCCCGGCTAAAACACTTCAATTAATATAAATATATTCATATTGTATAAAATATATTGACAGTTCGCGACCTATTAAATGGTGAACCTCACCTTCAACGATTGTAAAACATTTTTGGATATTACCATATAACCTCGTTAGCATAAATGCTGAGGGTATAAATATAGGACATAGAATACGTCTAATTAAAATGGAGGACAAATAGAGTACGTAAAAGAAATATGGCATGGCCACCTAAAATAGAGTACTGTACTCTATCCTTAGGAGCCTTCTTTACCAAAGGCGAAACATGTCATGTCACAAAGTGGTGGGTGTGTGGGTTCGAGTCGTCAGCTTTCCTTTTTCAGATGCAGTATTGATCATTAAGCTCGATTTCCAACGAAAAATGTATTAAAAATTTATACTAAAAATTATCTTCGCCTAAAAATGCAAAATTTTCAAATAAAGAAAACCACAACATATTAAGTACCTACATGAATATGCACATCCATATATGCACATCGACGTTTAATTTCATGCACACTCACACACATCTCTTATACCATTTAATTAAAGTAATATTCAATTTCAATTTGCATGTGTAATGAAATACAAAACTAATTAACAGACAATTCAAATCGATTGGTTAATGTGGCAACCTGTTGATTCCAATTAAAGAAATTTCGAAAACAAATGTAAGATGCCACTAATGAAACTTCTACCATAGTTGGTAGCAGCAGCGAGTGGCATGCTATGGCCGCATTAACCACAATGATTTTCCTCCATCAAACAGATGAACTCTGCTTATGAAATGACAAGTTGATAATAAACATAAGTATTTACCCCTTGTTAATATCTGTGTATGTGTGTATGTGCACTTGTGTGTGAAAACGCATGTTTTGCGGTTTTTAGGCTATCGGAGAAGATCTCAAGACTGCTGACTCCACGTGACACGAAAAAAAAACGCCACGGAACCACCACCACCACAATTGCCACAAAAATTCAAATATTAATAACCAGGCAGACAGACAGACATACTGATATTTACGAGTTAAACCAATCAACATGTCGCCGTTGCAAACACAACTTAAATGACAGTTAACAGATGTAGTTGTCAATTCGATGCAAAGATGTAAATATTTTGAAAGATGTCAACTTTTTACAATCAAATAATTACAAACCAAATTGGGCAAAAAATGCTGCACAACATTCTCCAATTTTTTGCATATTTTTATGTTTGGCCACTAATTACGTCTGGAGTATATTGTGACTTTAAGCCATAATCTTTGGTGGTCTGTAGCATCGGAAAAGTTTGATTTTTTTGTCGGAGGAGGAATTTTAGGCGAAAAAAGTCATAACATTTAAGACAAACATTGTCTTTTTGCTAATATCAAACAATAGGCATGCAAATGTTTATTTAATGTCAGATCATTATCAAAATTATTTGACAGAAACAATGCAACCAAATAATTTATGACAATTAAACGCGATGATGAAGTCGTTTAGTTATTTTGGCATTTAAGACAAAAAATGGGATACTATTTAGGTGGGTACATTTTTAATTTAAACATTTATGGAACATTATCCCAGTAGAAAATCGACTCTTCAATGACATTTTCGTTGACGAAATTTCCGAAATTGTCATGTGCGACAAGTTACATGACCATATCTTGCATTGTGTCTTGGTAACAAACCCACAAAATGCTTAAAAAGCGTGCTTTGAAATAATTGTACACATTTTTATGCAAATATATATTTTATTTTTGTAACAAATGAAATCTTATAAAAAACCTAAGCCGCGTCTTGAATTTACAACTGTTTCTCGAATTAACAACTGTTTAATTTAGTGTTTATAAAATGTGAATTAACTAGAAAAGGGTAAGTTAAAATAAGTAGATTATATTGCATAAAAATAATTGTAATTTTTCTTTAAATTCGCGTATTTAGGTGAAGTCAATTGAAAAATTTGAAAATCCCAATAAGACGCTTGGTGGTAAGATTTTAGAATATATTAGTTGATATTTACAAAAATCGTTGATGTTATTTTCTTTTTGCAGAATTCAGGGTCTGTGGAACAGTCGTCAACGAAATATGGGGGTTTTAGTCATCGAAAATGTCATCAACGAAATGTAGGGAGTTTAGTCATCGAAGTTGTCGTCAGTGACAGCTTCGCTTACCCTGTCGCTCAAGTTGTCTTGCGTGAACACATGGACATTTGTATGAAAATTTCGTCGATGATTTCACATTGCTGTCTGCAAGGTGTCTTCAGGGAATTACAATTGTCTTAAACGATTCGTCAATGTTGTCTTCAAGACACTTTCTACTGGGATGTAACTCCAACATCCTTTTTACAACTCTGACTCTGAATGTTAATTCATATACCCAATCAAATTTGTTTGTTGAAATCTAAGAACACTTCGAAATATTTACCCTAAGACCACCAAGAGATCTTCTGTCTATAGAAGACCTCAAGAGGTCTTCTGTCTATAGGAGACCTCAAGAGGTCTTCTGTCTATAGGAGACTTCAAGAGGTCTTCTGTCTATAGAAAACCTACAGAGGTCTTCTGCCTACAGAAAACCGTAAGAGGTCTTCTGTCTATAGACGAGGTTTTCAAGAGGTTTTCTGTCTATAGACGACATCAAGAGGTCTTTTGTCTATAGAAGAACTCAAGAAGTCTTCTGTCTATAGAAGCCCTCAAAAGATTTTCTGTCTTCTCTAGACGACCTCAAGAGGTCTTCTGTCTATAGACGACCCCAAGAGGTCTTCTGCATATAGAAGACCTCAAGAGGACTTCTGTCTATAGAAGACCTCAAGAAGATCTCAAGGGGTCTTCTGTCTATAGAAGACCTCAAGAGATCGTCCGTGTAAAGAAGACCTCAAGAGATCTTCTGTCTATAAAGACCTCAAGAGTTCTTTTGTCTATAGAAGACCTCAAAAAGTCTTCTGTCCATAGAAGGCCTCAGAAGGTCTTCTGTCTATAGAAGACCTCAAGAGGACCTCTGTCTATAGGAGACCTCAAGAGATCTTCTGTCTATAGAAGACCTCAAGAGATCTTCTGTCTATAGAAGACCTCAAGAGATCTTCTGTCTATAGAAGACCTCAAGAGGTCTTCTGTTTATAGAAGACATCAAGATATCTTCTGTCTACAGAAGACCTCAAGAGGTATTCTGTCTATAGAAGACCTCAAGAGGTCTTCTGTCTATAGAAGACCTCAAGAGATCTTCTGTCTATACAAGACTTCAAGAGGTCTTCTGTCTATAGTAGACCTCAAGAGGCCTTCTGTCTATAGAAGACCTCAAGAGATCTTCTGTCTATACAAGACTTCAAGAGGTCTTCTGTCTATAGTAGACCTCAAGAGGTCTTCTGTCTATAGAAGACCTCAAGAGGTCTTCTGTCTATAGGAGACCTCAAGAGGTCTTCTGTCTATAGAAGGCCTCAAGAGGTCTTCTGTCTATAGAAGGCCTCAAGAGGTCTTCTGTCTATAGAAGACCTCAAGAGGTCTTCTGTCTATAGAAGGCCTCAAGAGGTCTTCTGTCTATAGAAGACCTCAAGAGGTCTTCTGTCTATAGAAACCTCAAGAGGTCTTCTGTCTGTAGAAAACCTCAAGAGGTCTTCTGTCTATAGAAGACAATAGTTCTTTTGTCTGTAGAAGACCTCAAGAGATATTCTGTCTATAGAAGACCTCAAGAGGTCTTCTGTCTATAGAGGACCTCAAGAGGTCTTCTGTCTATAGAGGACATCAAGAGGTCTTATGTCTATAGAAGACCTCAAGAGGTCTTCTGTCTATAGAAACCTCAAGAGGTCTTCTGTCTACAGAGGACCTCAGGAGGTCTTCTGTCTATAGAGGACCTCAAGAGGTCTTCTGTCTGTAGAAAACCTCAAGAGGTCTTCTGTCTATAGAAGGTAATAGGTCTTCTGTCTATAGAAACCTCAAAAAGTCTTCTGTCTATAGAAGGCCTCAAAAGGTCTTCTGTCTATAGAAACCTCAAGAAGTCTTCTGTCTATAGAGGACCTCAAGAAGTCTTCTGTCTATAGAGGACCTCAAGAAGTCTTCTGTCTACAGAGGACCTCTAGAGGTCTTCTGTCTATAGAGGACCTCAAGAGGTCTTCTGTCTATAGAGGACCTCAAGAGGTCTTCTGTCTATAGAGGACCTCAAGAGGTCTTCTGTCTATAGAAACCTCAAGAGGTCTTCTGTCTGTAGAAAACCTCAAGAGGTCTTCTGTCTATAGAAGACAATAGGTCTTCTGTCTATAGAAGACAATAGTTCTTTTGTCTGTAGAAGACCTCAAGAGATATTCTGTCTATAGAAGACCTCAAGAGGTCTTCTGTCTATAGAGGACCTCAAGAGGTCTTCTGTCTACAGAGGACCTCAGGAGGTCTTCTGTCTATAGAGGACCTCAAGAGGTCTTCTGTCTGTAGAAAACCTCAAGAGGTCTTCTGTCTATAGAAGGCAGGCAATAGGTCTTCTGTCTATAGAAACCTCAAGAGGTCTTCTGTCTATAGAAGACCTCAATATGTCTTCTGTCTATAGAAGACCTCAAGAGATCTTCTGTCAATGGAAGACATCAAGAGATCTTCTGTCTATTAAAGACCTCAAGAGATCTTCTGTCTATAGGAGACCTCAAGAGGTCTTCTGTTCCGAAGACTTTTTTGTTGTTATAAAAGACGTCGAGAGGTCTTCAGTCTAAAGGAGAACCCCAAGAGGTCTTCTGTCTGTAGAATATCTGAACAAGTCTTGTTGTCTACAGAAGTTATCAAGAAGCATTCTGTTACCTAGATAACACTACCAGAGATCATATTTTCTCTCTAAAATACCTCTGTTGCCTCTAGAGCATCTTAAAAGGTCTTTTATTTTCTATAGAAGACCTTGAAAGGTAGTACTTACTTACGTGCCCCTTACAGAACATGTGTTAAAGAAGCCGAACATAGAATAGACTTTCACTCCTGTATATTTTGTGTTTTGGAATTGCTCCCATGGGGTCAGCGAATACAATTTGTTGCAACAAAAATCAAAGCGATTCGAGAACAGGTCTTAAACTCCACTTTTCCGAAATTGTTTGGGGCTACTCGAAGGAGTGGACCAATAGAGTCCATATTGAAAACTCACCTATGTCTCGTAGAAATCTTACGATGTGCAAAGTATGGACCAAATCGGTTACTGCCTTCCAGAGTTATCGTACGCATCTTTATAGCGAAAAGTTTTGAACTTTTGTCGAGGATGTGGGTATCTTCGTCGTCTTCCTTAGTATTGGATACCAACAGTACCAAAGGCCATCATCTTAATGTTTCACACGTTGGAAGAGTTTTTGGTCTACATTCTGGTTCCTGCACATCTCGATTTTTTCACACTTCTGCTTTTCAATTTCTGTCTTTTTAACGGCTGTTGCATGGAGTGGGCAATACTTTGCCACTGAGCTGATATGTTGATCAATAACAAATTGGACACTTGAGTAAAATATGCTGTTGTAATTGCAGCTTTCCGATGTCCAACTTTCGTTTTGTGTCTGTTCGTACGTACCTTGCTGCAACAAGCTAGTGATCCGAGTCGATGCTTGCTCCTCGTATCGATCGCTAACAAATAATGGCCTTCACCTTATTTTTTATCTAAATTTAATAATAACTTATATCGCCCAAGCAAAGCTATCTTCGGACTGTTGAAGATATGCTTAGAATTGACAAGAATATTGCCTATTAATTTGCGGCAAAAATCATGTCAATGATGAATTTGCCAGGTCTAAGGTCTTCATACCATTTTATTTCCATTTCAATCACCCCACATCTCTTTTCTACAAACAGAGATTTGCCGCAAGTAAACTTGCCATATCTAAATTCTGACTTTTATTCGTGTCAAAGCACCTTAATGTGGAATTTGTAGGTTGTGCTCTATTTATTTTAATAGTATTTAAATTTTGAACTTTAACTTTAATATTGTGGAAAATGTCATAGCAAGAAATCCCCTTGTCTTCTCTAATGACAGTTTAAACTTTCGAATAAACGCCTTACAATTCTAATCCACAATGCTAAATGCTGTTATTTGCATTATCAACTTCAGATTAAAATCAAATTGCATCTCTTCAGGATGTAAAGTTTTTGTTGATGTTTGAAATGAATTAATTAAAACAGAAAATGAAAGAAGGAAAACTCATAAATAAATAGATTCACCACAGCGAGAGATGAAACCGTGTATGGCAACGCCCTCTATGACAGTTTCGTAAGTTCCTGGAAACGATAATATACACAATGTACAAAATGTAGGGAGGAATAAAAGGGCAATTTGCATTTTGCAATGCAATTTGAGCGGCTTTCCAAAAGAGAAAAATACACACGACAAAGAAAATCTTTAGAAAACAAATCTTTTGATATCTTTGGTTTGTATCTTTGTTAAGAAAATCCGTCAAAAGAAATTTCCATAAATTTAATCAATTCGCTATGAGATGATTTCAACGTGTGGAGGAAAACCATATTCGTGGTTGTGGTCTGATGTCACTCATATGTATATGACTCATATGAGAAGATGGTGTTTTTATGTAGCAATTATACAACTACAACACGTGCAATGGTATTATTTTATTAATCTGGTTCAGCTTCCACGCAGATACTGCATCGATAAAATTTTGCAAAATCTAATCGGCCTTCTTGTACGTAGTAGTCCAACGAAGAAATAAGGTAAAACCTTGTTGTAGTTTTAAGAACTGTAATCTGGCAAGTTTGAAAATTCTTGCCCTGCATATCACTTACGTTGGCATACCAACCGACCGACTTTTCGCATTAAATTTCGTTAACAAGGTTTCTTTTTCTACTCCCAAAGATAGTTTTGGCATGCACGGAAGACTATCAAATGCGACCCCCAGACCTTTGGGTAATTACACTGTGCGACAACAAAAAAAAAATGACGAGGAAAATCGAGTAGATTATGAAAGTAAAGCTAAAAATATGAGACACGTGTATCGGCGTTTTTATACCCTCCACCATAGTATGGAGGGTATATTAAGTTTGTTTTTTCGTTTGTAACGCATTGAAATACTCATTTGCGACCCTATAAAGTATATATATTCTTGATCAGGGTAAAATTCTAAGTCGATCTGAGCACGTCCGTCCGTCCGTCCGTCTGTGGTAATCACTCTAGCATCCACAAAAATAGAGATAGGACGCTGAAATGTTGGAAAAATGCGTCTTTTGTTTGCAGGCAGGTCAAGTTCGATGATGGGCTATATCGGTCCACGTTTTGGTATAGCCCCCATATAACGGTACCCCCCGATTTGCGGTATTTTGACGTTGTTAGCTACATTTTCAGACCGATTTGGCTATAATTTGACATTTAGGGTTCTTAAGTGTCAACAAACATATATAACAAAAGTTGTGGACATAGGTCCACGTTTTGGTATAGCCCCCATATAACGGTACCCCCGATATACGGTATTTTGACGTTTTTAGCTACATTATCTGACCGATGTAGCTATAATTTGACATTTAGGGTTCTTAAGTGTTAATAAACTTATAAATTAGAAGTTGTGGACATAGGTCCACGTTTTGGTATAGCCCCCATATAACGGTACCCCCCGATTTGCGGTATTTTGACGTTGTTAGCTACATTTTCAGACCGATGTAGCTATAATTTGCCATTTGGGGTTCTTAAAAGTCAATAAAATTATATAACAAAAGTTGTGGACATAGGTTCACGTATTGGTATAGCACCCATATAACGGTACCCCCCGATTTACGGTATTTTGACGGGTTTAACTACATTTTCAGACCGATTTAGCTATAATTTGACATTTAGGGTTCTTAAAAGTCAATAAACTTATATAACAAAAGTTGTGGACATAGGTCCACGTATTGGTATAGCCCAATATAACGGTACCCCCCGATTTACGGTATTTTGACGGGTTTAACTACATTTTCAGACCGATTTAGCTATAATTTGACATTTGAAGTTCTTAAATGTCAATAAACTTATGTGACAAAACTTGTGGACATAGGTCCAAGTTTTGGTATAGCCCCCATATAACGGTACCCCCCGATTTACGGTATTTTGACGTTTTTAGCTACATTTTCAGACCGATGTAGCTATAATTTGCCATTTGGGGTTCTTAAAAGTCAATAAACTTATATGACAAAAGTTGTAGACATAGGTTCACGTATTGGTATAGCCCCCATATAACGGTACCCCCCGATTTACGGTATTTTGAAGGGTTTAACTACATTTTCAGACCGATTTAGCTATAATTTGACATTTAGGGTTCTTAAAAGTCAATAAACTTATATAACAAAAGTTGTGGGCATAGGTCCACGTATTGGTATAGCCCAATATAACGGTACCTCCCGATTTACGGTATTTTGACGGGTTTAACTACATTTTCAGACCGATTTAGCTATAATTTGACATTTGAAGTTCTTAAATCTCAATAAACTTATGTGACAAAACTTGTGGACATAGGTCCACGTTTTTGTATAGCCCCCATATAACGATTTACGGCATTTTGACGTTTTTATCTACATTTTCAGACCGATTTAGCTATCAATTGACATTTAGGGTTCTTAAATGTCAATAAACTTATATAACTGGTGGACATAGGTCCATGTTTTGGAATAGCCCCCATATAACGTTACCGCCCGATTTCAGGTATTTTGAGAATTTTATCAACAAGTTTTAACCGAATTATCTGTAATTTGAACATTTGACATTTGAAATTCTTAGTGGTCACCACACCTCTCCACCAAAAATTGTCAAGAAAGCCCCCATATAACGGTACCTCCCGATTTTCAGTAATTTGATGATTTTAGCTACAATATTAAACCGAACAAGCAGTAATTTGACAAGCAGTAATTTGACATTTGAAGTTCTTAGTGGTCACAACACCTCTCGATCAAAAATTGTCAACATAGGTCCATGTTCGGATATAGCTCCCATGTAACGGTACCTCCCAATTTTCAGTAATTTGGCAATTTTAGCTACAATTTTTAACAGAACTAACTGTAATTTGACATTTGAAGGTTGTAGTGGTCACCACACATCTGCATCAACAATTTTTAACATAGCCCCAATATAACGATACTTCCCTATTTTCGGTACTTTGAGGATTTTACTTAAAATGTTTAACCAAACGTAGGTCCATGTTTTTGTTTAGCCCCAAAACAAACCTCCCGATTTTCCGTACCTTAGCTTTATTTTTTGGACCAACTTTCTGTAATTTGAAATTTAAAAGTCAACAAAAATTCTGCAACAAAAATGGTTCATTTAAGTTCATATTTTCGTATAGCCCAGATACCTCCGAACTAGCTGTTAATGGAATTTGAAGTTCCCACGTTATGTACTGATTTTCGATATTTTGAGGATTCTAGCTAAATTTTTTAACCGAATTAGGAGTTATTTGACATTAAAGGCTCCCATCAAAAACTGTCAACATAGGCCCATGTTTTATTATAACCCCTATATAACAGTACCTCCCAATTTCTAGCCCACCAAAAATTGTCAACAGTTAGATATAGGCACCATAAAAAAGGGCCTCCCGAATGAAGCATTTTATGTACATTATCTGACATTTTAACGTACTCACTTAAAGTTGGGGACAGTAATGAATATTTTATGGTGGAGGGTATGAAAAGTTCGGCCCGGCCGAACTTAATGCTTTTTTACTTGTTAAAGTTTACATTGAAAAGTAACCAAAGTAGGCGGGGCAAGTTCCGCATATTTTTAATTTTTTCGAAATATTCGAGTTAATATATCTTTGAATCCTTGCATTTTAGTAGTGTCTTTGGCAACTTTACAGAGGAGTATGTGGGCAATATTTTTGTTAAAAATGTTAACCCTCATGCTGTTCATCAAAGGGGTCTTTTTTGTGCTTTTTTTTCAAAAATCTTTCAAAAACTCCTTAAAAATGTGATTGTATCAAATCCAAATATTCTACAAAATTGTTCGCCATAAAATTTTACTATAGGTCTCAGAATACACCAAATATGTAACTCTTGTCTAATCGCCAGGAATCTCTAAAAATGAAAAACACGTTTTAGGGTTAAAGTCGGACTTCATCTGAGTTTATTCAAAATTGTCCCACAAAACATAATTTTAGAGAGATGATGTCAGAGACAAAAATATTCTTCGTCAAATTTCACTATGGTCCACCGAAGAAATGAAATGTCTATTTACATCTTATAGCATGAAAATATCAGTATCAATTTTGCTGAAAAAACATGAACATATTTCCCAATTTTTTTGATGAAAAATTTTTCCTTCTTTTTTCGAGTTGGTACATGGAAGTAATATGAAACTTGGTTATAGGTGAAAAGTGTCAAAGGATGAAAAATTCTACACAAAATTTCACTATGAGTTTCAAAATAAACTATATATCTATGTATACTATTTCCTTAAACAATTAGATTACAAATTTATATATATTACGATGAAATTATACAGTGTTGGTCACAGAATTAGCACACCCCTTTGGGTCAAAATGATTTCAGTCAGCTAAGAGTTTTGATAGGGCAAATTGAAATATTTTCGTAAACAAAATCCTTTTCTATAATGTATTTAACAGATTTAATGATATAAGTGAATAGTATTATCAGTGGTTTTTTTGAAAATAAAAGTTTTGTGAAGACGCCGAAATTATCAAGGGAACATATAATTAGCACACCCTTAGATTTTTTAATTTAATTCAATTAATATACAAAAATTAATTTATATTGAAGTTAATTCATATTCAAAACCTATTGAACAATAAATATTTTTGAAAGAAAAAATAATTTATCACCCCGGAATCTCAAAATATATCCCAATAGCGGACCATTTTTCATAATGTACACTTAACCGTCAGAAAGTCGCCAAAACTTTAAAAACAAATGTACAATTGGATCTGAAATTATTGGAATTGTTAACCGATTACCGAAATTAAAATATAAAGTGCAAACACTTTTCTAAAAGTGTTTAAGGTCGATGATTCATTCAAGAAAATTTTCTATTTGGAAGGTGTTTATAGAAAGAAGATCAATAAAATGCACCCCTATGTGAAGAAGTATCAACTTATAACACCATTTGTTATTCAAAATTACACGTCTGAATAACACCAAAGACCTATCACTACAAAACTGTCAAACATAGCACCAGGTGAACACGTAGCACATGAGTATGTTTAAAGACATAACCCCTTTCTCACAATAAGGGATTTTGAGGTTTGCTGAAATTGGTTAAAATCCATGAAGGTAGGCAAATACTATTCAAGATAAATGTTTTCTGGATTATTGATTTTAAATTTAATCGTTTTAAGCTCCGGATAAGTATTTATAAAATCAATAGCTCAAAGCATCATATTACAGTTTTTAATGAAAAAATTTGTGTCAAACGGACTTTACAGATGCACACTGCTGGTGGGTTCATCCCACTATTCGCAAATTTACAAAGATGAACAAGAATATGATGTTTTATTTGATGTTTCTATGAACTACTTGCCTCAATGAATTTGTTTACACGTGAAAAAATCGATAAAAAACACTAAAAAAACTGAAATTTCCATCAGTCCTTGGGACCCAAGGTGTACCCCATATAATTCCCTTCTGACACTGACATTTCGCAGACGGGTGGATAGTATAACTATGTAGCAGACTGGAACTTATTCACAAACGAAAGGGATATAAAGCTGAATATGGACGAAAATATTGAAACTATTCACAATATTAGGGATTCTTTTATGGTGTGCTAATTGCGTGTCCAGTGAATTTATGACATTTTTTACACTTTTGGAGGTTATTCAAATTGGCAGTTATGTTTCAGTTTCTGTATTGCGTTGTATTCTTTAAGCATACTACTGAGAATATATAAGTACAAATACTTTGTTAAATACAACTAATTTTGAAGGTCCGTTTAGGCAAAATAAATGTTGGTAGTGGGGTGTGCTAATTATGTGACCAACACTGTATGTTTTAATTTTGGACTGTTAATTTTACATAATTCCATACTGGATCAAAATCTTGCAAAATCCTTTACTTTTCCCCCGCCGGGGATAACAATCTTGGCGCGATGCGGGGGCTAGACGTCACAACACTCTCATTTAACTTATTGTAGTGTTGAACTGGGAGGTTGTGACTGACCAAAGGTTATCCACTCTCTGTCACGCACCAACACGATGCACTAGAAATTCATAGTGCATCTCTGGACTGAGTGACACATATTTGGTAGCGATCTCCTACCAAAATAATGGTGAGATCCCCTAACACCGGGGTGTTATGCGACCTCGTGCTCATCGGTGTTCCAAAGGTTTGCAGTTAGGGTACCAACTGTATTAGAACGGAGCCTCGCTGATACCTGGGCACCTCAGCGAGTAGTTCAGCTCTAGTCATGGTAGTGGAGGGCTATGCCATGATCGTCCTCATCTCCCCCATTTACTCCTTTTTCTCATGGACATCAATTTTAAAAACTTTAAACCCCCCAATTCTAATTCACCCTCGGTATCGACCAATGCAAATAACCCGGACAATGATGCACCTCGTGCTAGTACGACCCAATCCCTGGGCGGGGACGACAATAAGACACTTGACGCAGTAAGTGACGCCATTAACCAGCAGAGCAGGGAGTTGCTCGATCTCCTAAAGGATAGCGAGACCCTCCGACTCAGCCAGGAGAGCCCCCCTCCATGGGACTGGGAGAGCTGGGAGGACGATGAGATGGATATCACAATTATCCCGTCTCAATCGTCCAAAGAAGTTCTCCCATGTGCCTTGGAGAGCTCAAACCTCGCGGTTGGGGATCCTGCTCCCGCAGGGGATGAAGTGTCGGTCAATTCCGACAAACCTTCCTTATGCAGGCAAGATGCTTTGGTTGAGGAGGTTACGGAGGAGGAAACGACGACGGCCTCCCCCCTTTCCCCTTCAACCAAGTCAAAAAGGGCCAGGCTAAGGAAGGACAAATATAATTATCGGAGAGCCGTGTTCTACTGCACGAAATTTATCGGCAGGAATCCAACTGAGGTAACTCAGGCGGAATTCAGGGAGATTGGGTTGAAGATTCAATTTGTGAGGCGTTTCGAAAGGAAATATCCTCACATTGAGAAACTCTTCCTCCCAATCGACCGAATCCCAACCCCTGCGAAGGATGCTGTTTCCAGCTCAGCGGCTGTGAAAAGAGCATCTTCCACAGGGACCTCGACTAAACCGATGGCGTCGAGTTGCTCGAGTCCTTTGCGGTCATCTTTGACTGCGGTAGGACCAAGCAGCTCGACCTCGTCGACCCCTACCACGACGATCCGCTCGGGAATCACTGGTGTGAATCCTGGCGTTTCGAAGTTGGCGCAGGAAAAGACGCAGCCTCAAGCTAAGCAGCCGCTAAAGGTACCGCCTATATCGACTGCTTCGTCGGTGGCTGCGGCTGGACCTGCAGGGGATAAGAAGGGTGGAGAGCGAGCAGCGGCGACGATTGTGCAAAGGTCTGGTCAACAGACCATTGCAAAATCGTCTGCAACTGTCAGATCTCATTCTTCTGGAGGAAGGAAAGATGGAGCGTGGCACAGGGCTGACACGGCGAAGATGCATGTGGCGGGTTCGAGGGATGGCCCATCGACCTCAAAACAGGGCGGATCTTCGAGGACATCTGCGCAGGAATGCGTTAAGAGGGTTAGGTCCTCCGAAGATCCACACCCTGTTGCTAAGAGGGTGGTGGAGCATCAGTCGAACAACCAGGTGAAGTCCTTCGCAAAGGTGGCCGGTCAAAAGAAGGTAGAGAAGGCTCAACCGGGGAAGGCCGACCAAGCCGACCAAGGGCTGAAACCTTCTCAACCTACTGTTGAACGACCATCGGTGTCAGCGGGCTCCGAGGTGATGGTCGCTCCGGATGATCTTCGGGTAGCGATTATTGATAGAGCTGATCTGGATGGGAGGATCAGCGATTCACACTGGATAGAGGTGGAACGTCTTCTTAGGAAGATCATAACGTCCGACGAGGTAGACGCCAGGAAGACCGGCTTTGGCCGGGCAGTCGCTCATAGGGGCATCAAAGTCCTCTATTGTCAGGACGAGGAATCTAAGGACTTTCTCATCCAGACGATCGAGGGCGCTGGTGAGCTCTGGGAGGGCTGCAGGCTGGCCGCGGTTCCTGTGGAAGAGATACCTCGAAGGATCGTAGCCACAACATGGGTCCCCCCTCCAGACTCTGACGTGGAGGAGGTCATGAAGATGATCAGAAAGCAGAATAGAGGTCTCTTCATCGACGATTGGAGGTTGCTGAACTTCTTCAGAGAAGGAGAAGGCATGGTGATGAGATTCACCATAGATAGTGAGAGTGCTAACTACATCAGAAACTGTGGGGGAGTGCTGTATTTCGGTTCTGGTGGACTCCGGTTCCGGATCCCGAAGTCGCAGTGAGGTTGTTCAGCAGCATGGCCTGCGAGTGGTGCAGATTAATCTGCATCATTGCAAGGCTGCGGCTGCTGAACTCCTCCTCTCCCTCACAGTTTCTGATATAGACATCGCTTTGGTCCAGGAACCCTATTTATACAAAAATAGGGTTTCTGGACTAAACGATAAGCGCTTCTCACTATTCTTCGCCAATAATGGTGAGAAGGTAAGAACCTGTATTGTAGCCAAGAAAAGTCTTAATCTTATCCAACTCTACAATTACAGCGATGGAGATACGACTGTAGTGAGGCTAGACGAAGATACCGGTAGGGCTTTGGTACTAGCCTCGGTCTACATGCCGTATGATGCACCCGACCCACCAAACGGATTGGTGCGCAGACTGGTGGAGGAGACTACGGGCATTTGCAGGTTAGTGATGGGCTGTGATGCGAATGCTCATCATTTCCACTGGGGAAGCAGTAACACCAATGCGAGAGGTGAGTCCATATTCGATTTTATTTTAGCTAATAATCTGCGAGTATGTAATAGGGGTAATACTGCCACCTTCCATAATAGGGTAAGGGAGGAAGTCATTGACTTAACCCTTACAAATATGGAAGATACATCCATAGTAGACTGGAGAGTATCGGAAGAGTGCTCCTTTTCGGACCACAGGGCGATACACTTTCGAGTCTGCTATGAGTGTAAACGGCAACCGCCTCATCGCAACCCAAGGAGGACAAACTGGGAATACTACAACTCCCTTGTTTCCTCGTGGTTGTGCGAGTTCTCTGAACCACGCACAACGGAGGAATTAGATGGCCAAGTTGTAGATCTTACACGTGTCCTCAAGGGCTGCTATGAGAAGTCTTGCCCATTATCTTATCCTGGTAGGAGAACTCAACCAGTTTGGTGGAACGAAGAGTTAGCCAAACTTAGGAAGAATAGCCGGAAAGCTTATAATAAAGCTAATAACACTAAAGTTGATGCCGATTGGGATCTCTATAGAGAGAGCTTCAATAGGTATAAAAGTGAAATCAGGAAGGCTAAGAGAAATTCGTGGATTAACTTTAGTGAGTCTATAGAGGGGGTTAATGCAGCAGCTAGATTCCGTAAGGTGATCTCAAAGGATCCTAAGCCCATTGGGAGCATCAAGCGGAATGACGGTACCTGGACTAACTCCGCTCTAGAGACTCTAGACCTGCTAACAGGAACCCACTTCCCTGGGAGCGAGGATGCCTGCTCGAGTAAACCCGGTGTGAACACGAGGAGGACCCACACCTCAGAGGAGTTGGCACTTGTCGACAGGATAGTAAGCTATCACAGAATCTCATGGGCGATTAGCACTTTTCAGCCCTACAAGTCTTCGGGACCGGATGGTATTATCCCAGCGATGCTTCAAAACGCACCTGCCGTCTTGATAATCATTCTTCAGAAGATTTTTAGGGCATGTCTACGACTATCGCACATTCCGGCACTGTGGAAGGAGGTAACAGTGACCTATATTCCCAAAGCTGGGAAACCAAGTCACTCGTTGCCGAAGGACTACAGGCCGATTAGTCTCTCCTCCTTCCTTTTGAAGACTTTAGAAAGGTTATTGGATTTAGAAATAAGAACTTTCATAGGCCAAGACCTTATAAGCAACTCACAGCATGCTTATATTAAAGGGAAATCGACAGAAACAGCGCTACATAGTGTCGTAGGGTACATAGAGAAAAATCTGAATGATTCGAATTTCACTCTGGCAGCCTTTCTGGATATAGAGGGCGCCTTTAATAATGTGAAACTCGAATCGATTCATTCTTCTCTAGAATCATTGGGTGTCCCCTCTATCCTAATAAACTGGATCGATAACATGCTTAGAAGCAGGCTAATCAATTCTAATATTGGGGAGAGCTCCATCAGGAGATCTGTTACCAGAGGCACTCCTCAGGGGGGAGTTCTGTCTCCCTTACTCTGGCTACTGGTGATAAATGGGATACTCACTGATTTCGACAAACTAGGAACTAAGGTAGTTGCTTATGCGGATGATGTAGTCATCCTCATTAGTGGGAAATTTTTGTCTACATTGTCTGATCTAATGCAGGGAGCACTTGCCAAACTCTCACGCTGGGCGCACATCAATGGCCTTGGTGTGAATCCGGCTAAGACAGAGCTGGTGCTCTTTACCCGAAAAAGGAAAACCGCCGAGTTCGTACCACCAACGCTGGATGGAGTACGGCTAAATCTCTCTAAGGAAGCGAAGTACCTGGGAGTGATTCTTGACCATCGTCTCAGATGGAAAAGGAACACAGAGGAGCGCACTAAGAGGGGTCTAGTTGCACTCTACTCCTGTAAGAACTCCATAGGTAAAAGTTGGGGTTTGAGACCGCATGTGATTCACTGGTTGTTTATGACAGTGGTCTGCCCAATTTTGACCTATGGATGTCTTGTTTGGTGGCAGGCCCTGAACAGCAAGCCAAACTTGTCTAGGTTAACTACTGTGCAAAGATCTGCTTCAATTCTAATTACAGGAGCAGTGAAGAGCACCCCTCAGGCAGCACTGAATGCAGTGCTGAACATCCAGCCTCTGGATATTCTTGTTCAGTACCAAGCATCCCGTAGTGCCTTGAGGCTCAAGGAGCTTAACCAGTGGCGCTCTTCAGGGTCTGGACATGCTAGCATTTTACAACAGCTAAGCAGTCAGATCGGACTAAGGGTTGGGAGGAGTGTAACCGATTACATTTCGCCTTCACTGGATTTCGATGTGGCGAAGGTGATTATCCCTGATAGAAGTGAATGGGAGCATGGCAGACCACTACCCGATAGCCTTTCCATCTTTACTGATGGTTCGAAGATGGATGTAGGTACTGGAGCGGGGGTGTACTGCGAAGAGCTAAACATTAAACGCTCGTTCAAGCTTAATGCAAATTGCAGTGTTTTCCAGGCTGAAGTCTTCGCAGTTTTGAAGGCCTTAGAATTAGTAGCAGGAATGACGGACAACGCAGGCAGGACAGTTACAGTCTATGTAGATAGTCAGGCTGCCCTTAAGGCGTTAGGATCCTATACTATTAAATCTAAGATCGTTCAAAAATGTAGGTCCACCTTAAAAACTTGCAATTTAAGCGTCAACCTTTGTTGGGTTCCAGGGCACTGCAATGTTGAAGGGAATGAGATTGTTGATGAATTAGCAAGGCGAGGCTCCCAGTCCTCTGACCTTATGGTAGAGGACTATGTCAAGCCACCGCTCTGCTACTTCCTCGGCAAACTCTGCCAGCTCTATGCAGAGAAAACCGTAAGAATTTGGCAAGACGCACCTGGTTGCAAGGTGTCGAAGTCAATCTGGCCGGCAATCTCAGGGCGTAGAACTGCGTCCCTTCTCTCACTTTGCAAGTCGGAAATCAGAATCGCTACAGGGGTCATAACCGGCCACTGTAGAATAAGATCTTTGACTTGTAAGTGGGATGATAACAACATTGAGTACTGTAGGCTATGTGAGGATGAGGAGGAAACGGAGACAATCGAGCACCTTTTATGTAGATGTCCTAGACTGATGATCAAAAGGCATAGACTATTTGGTGTACACGTGATTGACTCTCTGTCTTACTTCTCCTCTATTGACCCTACAATCCTGGTGGTTTACTGCAAGAGTCTAAAGTGGCTCTGGGGCGGGTCAGAACAGGCTTAGCATAGTATAGAAAAATAATCTCTTTCTTCTTAAAACAATCTGCTACTCTCCTTCACAATTACTCATCCTTCTTATTCTTGTCTCTTTTGTCTTAACACTTTCTCCTTCCCTCCTTTCCATCTTTCCAACCTAATCCACATTCTCCTTCCACTTAGCTCACCATATCATCATCATCATCATCTGAAGGCCCACAGCACCATTCAGAATACAATCTGCACTCTCGTAACATCGTACAGCATCGCCCATAGCAAAAAAAAAAAAAAAAAAAAATAAAAAACACACTACACCATCAGCACTCACGCACCACCGTATACCGTATGCACAAATCACCATATACCCATCAGTCACACATCACCACAATCTGTAGTTACGCAACATAACACATGCCCGCACATAGAAAGAAACACATCACACTTTCCGCTACACATCTACTGTGAATCTTCTTTTCTACACTATCCATCATCTATCCATAAAATCCACAACCGCACACTTCATCATCATCAATAGCCTTGTATCATCATATGCAGACAAAGGACAACATTCAGAACATACATCACAGCTCATGACTCCTGTACACCATCATCACCACACGTAACATCATACAACCTCATCGATTACACACAACATATCACACTTCCACTTCACATCATCACCATCTACATTCACACTTCACCATATAGCCGTATCAATAATCACTTCATCAATAGCCGACTTAAACCCACATCATATCACAACAACATCAATAGTCAGGATGATCACAATGGACCTCAAGGTCTCCGAGTGGAGTGGCTGCCAGCACGGCAGCTGCGCATCCTAAACCTAACCTAACCTAACCTAACCTTACTTTTTGGGAATATTTTAAAGAAAGAAATGTTCCAAATGAAATTTCATTATGGGTCTCTGAATAAAAGAAATCTGTAACCATAGCATATAACATTCTTAGCAGCACTTGTTTTTCCAATTTTCATACAGATTGTCGTTGTGATTGGATACTGTAAATATCATATTGATGATTTTTCGTTGTGAATTCATACCGAAGATGTTGTACGTTCCATTCATAATGATTTTGAAATATTTGTGGTGCATATATATTTGGAATATAAAAAACCCACATTGGACCTGCCCAAATTGCGTATTTTTAGTACTTTCAACATAAATTCCGTAATTTGGATAAGCCATTGGTTGCTTATATTGTAACTGAAAATACGTTAGAGGTCTAAGGCTATGGTCAAGTGAAAATATAGGTGTCATATGGGCTCTCATATGCACAATTTGGTGTGGTCCAAAAAACTACAATGATGGTACTAACTCCTACTTTGGTGGCATTTACGGAATAAACCTTAGAAATTGACATAAATGACTATATCGTAACTGGGTTCGTTATGGTCATTCATGATATTTGGATTTGATACAATCACATTTTTAATGAGTTTTTGAAAGATTTTTGAAAAAAGGACAAAAAAGACACCTTTGATGAACAGCATGAGGGTTAAAATTTTTAACAAAAATATTGCCCACATACTCCTCTGTAAAGTTGCCAAAGACACTATAAACCTAAAATGCAAGGATTCAAAGGTATCTTAACTCGAATATTTCGAAAAAAATAAAAATGGGCGGAACTTGTCTCGCCTTTTTTTGCTACTTTCCGACGTAAACTTTTAAAACGCCGATACACGTGTATCATATTTTTAGCTTTACTTTCATAATCTACTCGATTTTTCCCATTATTTTGAAAAAAATTGAATTTTGTTGCACAGTGTTAGTGGTCGGAATTATTGACCTGCAAATAAAATGGTAGCTTCATCTCTGCAGTCTATGTGGCGAACAACTTTACTTTGTTATACCTATTTTCATATTCTCTAGCGTGAAAGAACTTAACAAGATGAATGGTATAGGAACCTGACACCATGGGCGTACAATCATTCTTGCACATAATTATTCCAATGTCGTAGCGAAGGCGCAGGTTAAACAGTTCCGAATATATCATCCCTAATTTTAAAACTCCCTGGTTCACTTTACGGGGTTTGAACTTCTTGTTCCTGAATTCTGGCGGCCACATATACGAGTACAGTTGGTGATAATCCCAACGTTTCCAACAAGGCCGGAAGCTTGTACTTTCGACATTCTCAAACAGGTTAGCATGGCTGAACGTAACAAAGGCTTTAGTCAGGCCCAATGCTACTATGCACATAGGTTTCAATCAGGATATTTTTGGCCAAAACCCTATTTTTGAAGTTTGGAAATTTAAATTTTTTTTGCACAGAATAATAAAAAACACGCCAAGTCATCTGAAAATAATTAGTTTTCGTAAATAACGTTAGTATTCGTTGATTGGCGCAGTACCAAAGTTGACACTTTTTTATGTAAAAATAAAACAGACTTTGTGCTGTAAAATATACAATTTTTGTTGTATTGCGTCGCTGCATAAATATACAGAAGTGAGACCAAAGTTATTATGAATAGGGAAGCTGTTAATGAGTACTTTCATAATATTTACAAAAAGAACGATGAAATTTGTAAAATTAGCGTAATAAAATCAATGTTTTTATATATATTAAAAATTATTTTTTACAAATATTTTTTAAATATACTTAAACATTTAAAAAAATGTCCAAATATGTCCACCCCAAAATCGAATTTGAAAGATAGCAGGGGGTATGTACTAATAAATTCAGAAGTCAAATCGTGCTCAAATTTGCCACAGTTAAAATAAAGTTGATTTTTCTATTTTAAGATGGGAGAATTTTTTGTAAATACCTGCTGTGACTGTACGTAGTATCCAATTGAAATAGAACGGTAATACCCACATCTATCAACCGATTTTCCTTAAAATTCATATTTAAGGGTTTCAGAGTGTAGAAAGCAAGTATGTATAATTTTTTTAAAATAGGTCAATTTTTTTTCATAGCCCCCACATAAAAGTACCGTCCGATTTTAGATATTTTGTGGATTTTAGCAACACTTTATGACCGATTCGGCTGAAATTTGGTACTTTGACCTCTTGGAAGATATGAATCCTTCGTACCAAAAATTATTAACATAGGTCAATGTTTTGGTTTAGAACCCACACAACGGGACCACCCTGTTCAACAAATGTTGGCAGTTTTTGGTCATTTTAGTCGATAAAACGTAAGAATTGCTGTTTGTACACATTTATTTTAAATAATAAATAATTCCAATACAAAATGGACGTTGAATAGTTTTGGCCAGAAAATTTGGATTTGGGACCATTGTGCTATGCTGTAATACGGCCTGTTCTAATTAGGACCTCTGCTAATATATGTGGCAATGGCGTGCACTGATGTTGTGGTACTATTCTGCTTGCAGAACACTTGTGGATTATATGCAGCTGGAACAGGGAGGAGTAACACTTCAAGAATCTTTGCTACTGGTGATATAAGCGCTTTTGATGACATCTGCAAAATCACCTATCGTAAATTGTTGTGGTACCTCCACGGCTGGAAGAGATTGCAAACTACGCAAATCAATTATCATAGCCCAGTCTATATATCCCCCTTAAACCCCCGCACCTCTTCGGATATGACAAACCACATATTCTTGGAAAGCTCACCGAATAACATATTGATTTCCAATTTCAGCTTACTAACTCTGGGGATGAAAGACCCCAATACGTCTTATGTTGTCTATAGAAGAACCCAAGAGGTCCTCAAGAGGACTTCTGTTGTCTATGTAAGTCCTCAAAATGTTTATGTCGTTTATTGGCGATTACAAGAGGTCCTCTGTTGCCTATAGAAGACCTTAAAAGGATTCTTGTTGTCCATGGAAGACCACAAGAGGTTGTCTGTTGCCTATAGAAGACCCCAAGGGTTCTTCTGTTGCCTATGGAAAAGCAGAAAGGGGTCTTCTGTTCTGACTTCAAGTGGTCTATGGAAGATCTCAAGTGGTCTTTTTGGCTATAGAATACCTTAAGAGGTCTATTGTTGTCTATAGATGATCTCATGTGGTCTTCGGATATCTATGGAAGACTTCATGTTTTCATATGTTGCCTATGGAAGACCTCAAGTGGTCTGCTGTTGTCTATAGAATACCACAAGAGGTCCTCTGTTGTCTACGGAATATATCAAGTTGTCTTCTGTTGTATATACAAGACCTCAAGAGGTCTTTTGTTGCTCATGCAAGACTCCAAGAGGACTTCTGTGGTCTTTAAAAACCCCCAAGAGTTCTTCTGCCATCTATGGAACACCTGCAGAACTATTCTGATGTTTATGGAAGACCTCAAGATGTCTTCTATTGTCTTTAGAAGACTTCAGGAGGACTTCTGTTGTATATGGAACACCTCTAGAGGCATTATGCTGTCTAAAAGACCACAAGAGGATCTCTGTTTTCTGTGGAAGACCTCATCCTTTGTCTATGAAAGACCTTCAGAGGTCTTCTGTTGTCCATGGAAGACTCCAAGAGGACTTCTGTTGTTCTCTAAAAAAAAAAAAAACCTCAGTCTTCTGCCGTATATAGAACAGATTTTCGTCTATATAGGAATTTAACAGGACCTATGTTGCCCATGGAAGACCTCAACTGGTATTCCGCGCCTATCGAACACATCAAACAGTGTAGAAGTCCTACAGTAGTGATCTGTTGTCTTTCTAAGACGTCAATATATCTTCTGTTGCCTGTAGAAGACCGCCAGAGGTATTTTGTTGAAAGACTCCAAGAGGACTTCTCTTGTCTTTAAAAAAAAAAACCTCAAGAGTTCGTTTGCCGTCAATGGAATACCTCCAGAAGTATTCTGCTGTATATAGAAGACCTAAAATGGTGTTTTTTGGCTATGGAAGACCCCAAGATTTTTTATGTTGTATATAGAAGACCGCAAGAGGACTTGTGTTGCCTATGGAAGACTTCAATAGGTCTTCTGTTGTCCATGGAAGACTCCAAGAGAATTTCTGTTCTTTATAAAGACCTCAAGAGGTCATCTGGCGTAACACCTCAAGAGGTATTCTGCTGTATAGAGATGATCACAATAGGACCTCTGTTTGTTATGGAAGAGCTCAAGAGGCCGCCTGTTGTCTATGGAAGACCTAAAGAGGTCTTATGTTGTCCATAGGATACCCCAAAAATCGTTTGTTTTTAATGGTGGACTGAAAAATGTCTTATGTGGTCTATAGAAGACATCAAGAAATCTTTTGTTGTTATACCCTCCACCATAATATGGAGGGTATAATTAATATTGTCATTCCGTTTGTAACACAATAAATATCGATCGGATATCCTATAAAGTATATATATTCTTGATCAGGGTAAAATTCTAAGTCGATATAACAATGCCTGTCTGTTCGTCCGTCCATCTGTTGAAATGAAGATACAGTTTGCAATTTTTAAGATAGAGCTTTGCAATTTGGTTTAGGAGATTCTATTACTTCTAGGATCTTTGGTATTGCAAATAGGCTATATCGGTTCACGTTTTGATATAGCACCCATAGAACGGTACCACCCGATTTTCGGTATTTTGAAGGTTTTAGCCTCATTTATAATGAAATGGCTGAAATTTGGTACTTAGTTTTTGTTCTGGGTATAAAACATTCCCCCAGAAATTTGTCGGTATAGGTCCATGCCTTCATATAGCCCCCATAGAACGTAACTCCCGATTTTCGGTGTTTTGAAGGTTGTGGCCTCAATATTCCTAAGAAAAGGCTGAAATTTTGTACTTAGTCTCCGTTGTGGGTATAAAACTTTCCCCCACATATTTGTCGGTATAGGTCCACGCCTTCATGTAGCCCCATAGAACGGTACCTTCCGATTTTCGGTATTTTGAAGGTTGTGGCCACAATAATCTACCGAAATGGCTGAAATTGTCGGTATAGGTCCACGCCTTCATGTAGCCCCATAGAACGGTACCTTCCGATTTTCGGTATTTTGAAGGTTGTGGCCACAATAATCCACCGAAATGGCTGAAATTGTCGGTATTTGGGTATTAAACGTTCCATATGAAATTTGTCGGTATAGGTTCATGCCTTCAAATAGCCCCCATAGAACGTTATTCCCGATTTTCGGTATATTGAAAGTTGTGGCAACAATAATCCACTGATATGGGTGAAATTTGGTACTTGGTCTTCGTTCGTTTGAAATTTGTCGGTATAGATTCATGCCTTCATATAGCCCATATAGAACGTACCTCCCGATTTTCGGTGTTTTGAAGGTTGTGGCCTAAATATTCCTAAGAAATGGCTGAAATTTGGTACTTAGTCTTCGTTGGGGGTATAAAACGTTCTTCCAGAAATTGGTCGGTATAGCCTCCCGATTTTCGGTATTTTGAAGTTTGTGGCTACAATAATACACCGAAATGTCTGAAATTTGGTACTTGATCTTCATTTGGGGTATTAAACGTTCCATATGAAATTTGTCGGTATAGGCACACGCCTTCATAAAGCCCATATAGAACGTACCTCCTGATTTTCGGTCTTTTGAAGGTTGTGGCCACAGCAACCCACCGAAATGACTGAAATTTGGTATTTAGTCCTTGTTGGCAGTAAAAACCTTTCAGACTGAAATTCAGTCCACGTTTCCGTGTAGGCCCTATAATAGAACGGTACCTCCCGATATTCGTAATTCTGAAGGTTGTGACACCAAAACACTGAAGTTTGTTGTTTACTCTTCCATGGGGTTATAAAATATTCCAGAAGAGAATTATCGGCAATGAACGGGGGGTTCCTATATCCCCCAAAGAATCGTACCTCTTGATTTTCGATATTTTGAAGGTTTTACCGAAATATCGGAAATTTAGTATTTAGTCTTCTTTGAGTCTAACATCCAAATCTCGGTATTAAGAAGGTTAGCCACATTGTTTTACCGAACTTGCTGAAATTTGGTATTTAGTCTTCTTCATAAATGAAAGGAAACTTATTGTTCCATTTTACTTCAATACAACTCGTGGTGGAGGGTATAACAAATTCGGCCGAACTTAACGCCCTTCTTAGTTGTTTATTGTTGACTTGGTGTGGTCTTCTGTTATCTATGGAAGACCTTAAGGGACCTTCTGTTGTTTATACAAGAGGCCTTCTGTAGTCAATGTTCTGCTGTTGTCTATGGAAGATCTATAAAGGGCCTGTTGTATACTCTTCGACCGGTTGCTATTCGGGCGCTCGTTAAATTGTCGTGCAAAATATGTTGTTGTGTTGTTCAGCTACCTTTCTTGAATCGCTGGGACCATTATCACTCCGATTCATAGAATACACGATCTCATTGATCTTCCCGGGAAGACAAATTCAGTTAAACAGAAGGATAATGTGAAATATCAGAAACTGGAATAGCAATAATCTGTGTTGCGACTGCGGTTGGTACTACAGTTGTTGAGACTGCGGAGCAGCTTCATAATCTGAAGACGATGACGATGGCTCACTGCGTATCAAGTTGGCGCAACTCGAAGCAACATAATTTCTATAGTCGTATTCCCTCAAGAAGTCTGTCCTGAATAATCTATGGAATTTACACATCGAACGACGATGGATGAGATGGTAATAAACAGATCAACCCATTGTCCGGGGTTAAGTTCTATTCTGACTCGATCTAAAATAATTCAGATCAGTTATATTGAAACATACCGTTCCCACAATAAGATATATACGAGCATGTAGTGGCTGAGATAACATCCCCTGGCTGAAATGATACCTTCTCGGGTCAATCCGGTACATAGAACTGGCGGTTTTTGGTGTTAGAAGGATCGTGAAAATAGTTCAAAAGAACTTTACAAGCTTGAAGCAAGGTGTTATGGAAGATTTTAACTTTTTTTTTCTTCTTAAACACTTCCCTAAGGACTCATGTGATGGCTTTGATGATTATCTTTGAATGGGTATGATACGATTAGACATTGTGCAAATCACGAACAATACAGAACAAAACTAGTTAAAATTTTATGGATTTAATGCGTTTATCGCATCCATGGAATACTTCAAATTCTGCTCTACATTCCCTCGGACCCAAACATAAACGAATAATTTCTCATAGACTTATGGCGAACATTTACACATTCCACATTGCTGACAATGTATGGTCGATTGGCAGTTATGTTAGGAATGCCGCCACACGATGATGATATCGCTGGCTCAGCACAAGACACATGTTGTCGGTTGCATGCAACAGCATCTACAATTTTCGAACTAACCAAGTCAACAGCACCAATTGCAAGAAAGCAACTTCTTTTCAAACACCTCACGATTGTTAGAATTGCTGCTGCATGGGAGAATAAGAGGGGTGTGAAGATGCCACACGAAAAGTGAAGGTTATATTACCACCACCTATGATTGGATTGTAAAAAATGCTTGGTGCAGCATAGTTTCTTTTATAGCGAGCTATGCTTCTGCTATGCCATGCTCCAATTATGACAAATGAAAAAGAAATGAAGAAATTCTGTGACAATGAAATGCCAATTGGCCTACGGTAAGTGTTAAGCATCTCTAAACAGACGACGACAGTTGCTGAAGATACTTCCGTCAATAATGACGCATATAACAGAGTGGATGATCGGCTATCATTTAAAAGTCCTGCTTTTTATTTTGTTGATAATTGACTCCAGTTGGGGAATGGCTTACTATGGCAGTGGATTTTTAACTGTTAAAAAGTTATCGGATTTATGTAGAACAGAAGACTGCATAGAATCAAGGATGGCCGGGGATCAAAATCAACGAAGATTAATGGAATTGAAATACAGACTCTATGAAAATCCTTATAAATTACGTTTTCAACCGGTGAAGGCAATGCCTAGGTTGTTTTGGCATAAGTTTCCACAAAAACAACAAGAGCAGCCAGCAACAACAACAGTTATGCCAACAGAAGTTACAGAGGAACCTACAGATGGACCCACAGAAGAGCCCATGGAACCAGAAGTAACTGAACCTACCATACCAGAGACTGAGGCACCACCAACAGAACCAACAACTGAACCTCCAACTCCCCCTCCTTCCCCACCGACTGAACCCGCTACAGAATTACCAACAGAACCTGCAACGGAAATGCCAACAATTGCACCCGCCACCACACCAGAAACACCTTTAAAACCTCCACCAACCACAATTACCACCATAATGAAACCACCAGGTTATTTCCCCTTCAACTTGGCCAATAAATTGAAAAATCTCTTGGTGTTCGGTTCAC
The DNA here is from genome assembly GCF_047663935.1 of Musca autumnalis. Taxonomy (NCBI): domain Eukaryota; kingdom Metazoa; phylum Arthropoda; class Insecta; order Diptera; family Muscidae; genus Musca; species Musca autumnalis. The sequence continues at coordinate 79,436,313 of NW_027411644.1, forward strand.
CCTCCAAAGTGAATCTCATACAAAAACAGGGTCTGGTCCCTACTACCAAAACCAAAAGTAAAGGATTCCTAAGTCTCTTTGAGGTTATCAAATTTGCAAATACCAAATGTTCTGTGAATATGGGTGATATACGCTCCATGGAGGGCACATGCTATCATGAATTTGAGTGTAAGAATCTGGGAGGTATACCAACGGAAAGATGTGCCGATGGTGCTGGGGTGTGTTGTATTTGTAAGTCAATCATAGCGTGTGTTTTAAAAATCGTTGCCTGAAATTTTTCCATTGTAGTTCTAACTGGTTGTGGAGATACCACCGATCAATCCGTTGTTTACTTCGAAAGTCCCGACTATCCCCAGCCATTTCAAGAGACCATGATTTGTGTCCTAATTATAAATGTGCGTAAAAATGTCCAGCAGTTACGTTTGGATTTTCTGATGTTTGAGGTGAGTATTGAGACGGGGTAGTCTATAAGCTTCAATTCTGTTTTTTTACAACCGTCTTTTCAGCTAAATCGTCCCACCGATGGTGATTGTGATGAGGATCAATTTGTGGTTTCGGGACAAAATGTAAATTTTGTAGTACCAGTTTTGTGTGGCATTAATACAGGACAGCACAGTGAGTATTCTTTGATTTTCGGACTATCAGATCAACCCAGCAAAAACTTTCACTACCAAATATGGGGTTTTTAAAGAAAAAATTTCCGATAAAAAATTTTATATAGAAAAGTTGTTCGATAAAGATATTTTCTAAAATAAATATTCGATAACAACATTTCCTGTAGAAAATTTGTTGGATAACAACGTTTTCTATAGAAAAGTTGTCCGATAACAACATTTTCTATAGAAAAGTTGTCCGAGAACAATATTTTCTTTAAAAAATTTGTTCGATAAGACCATTTTCTATAAAAAAGTTGTTCGATAGCACCATTCTCTATAGAAAAGTTGTCCGATAACAACATTTTCTATAGAAAAGTTGTCCAAGAACAACATTTTCTATAAAAAAGTTTTTCGATAACACCATTTTCTAAAGAAAATTTGTCCGATAACAACATTTTCTATAGAAAAGTTGCCCGATAACAACATTTGCTATAGAAAAGTTGTCCGAGAACAATATTTCTAAAACAAAGTTGTTCAATAACACCATTTTCTATAAAAAAGTTGTTCGATAGCACTATTTTCTATAGAAAACTTGTCCGATAACAACATTTTCTATAGAAAAGTTGTCCGATAACAACATTTGCTATAAAAAAAGTTGTTGGATAACAACATTTTCTATAGAAAAGTTGTTCGATAACAACATTTTCTATAGAAAAGTTGTTCGATAACAACATTTTCTATAGAAAAGTTGTTCGATAACAACATTTTCTATAGAAAAGTTGTTCGATAACAACATTTTCTATACAACGGGTTTTAACAACGTTTTATATAGAAAAGTTGTTCATTAACAATATTTTCTATAGAAAAAATGTCCGATAACAACATACTCTATAGGTTATTGTTCGATAACAAATTTTTTAGAGAAAAACTTTTCGATAACAAAATTTTCAATCAAAAAAATTGTTCGATTACAACATTTTCTATAGAAAAGTTTTTCGATAACATCATTTTTTGAGGAAAGGTTTTTCGATAACAGCAATTTCTATGAAAAAGTTGTTCGATAACAGCAATTTCTACAACAGCTTTTTCTATAGAAATGTTGCTAGATAAAAGAATTTTCTACAAAAATTTCCGATAACAAACTTTCTATAGAAAAGTAATTTTGATAACAGCAGTTTCTATAGAAAATGTTGTTCAATAGCACCATTTTCCATGGGAAGTTGTCCGATAACAAAATTTTCTATAGAAAAGTTTTCTTGTTCATTCGTATATAATTTGCAATTGCTGGCTGTGTCATTACAAAATAGGGAGACGATAAGTGGGTGTGGCTGGGCAGTTAAAAATATGGAGCGTAGCGTGTGGTTTCAGACCACTTGCTAGGCTTGTGTTGGGTATAGTGCTGTAAATTTTAGACCAAAGAAGTCAACAAGGTTTCTTCGTCAGAAACCCAAGTTCTGCCGACAAACGACTTGAGGATCTTTTTCCTATTTCTGATATAATCGCAAATAGCAGTGGCTTACGCTTGATTAGATTAAATGGCGGATATTTTCATATTCCTCAGCTGCCCTATAAACCAATGTCATGCAGGGTGCACCTTAACTTGAATGAAAACCGCTTACACCTGGGAAGTTTTAGCGGATTCTGAAACAGCAATGTTCACAGATGAGAAAAATCCAAAAACAATTAAAAATCGCTGGAGGGATTTCTAAATAAATCGCGGTCAAAGGTCACATTTTTAGGTTTATTTTAGGTTTTCGTGATTTTGCTTGGAACCCGCAAGTCCTATCGAAATGGGACTAGAGAAGATTTTGTAGCCGTGAAAATTCTCCAGAGGATTCACCGTTACCATTTTTGAGATATATAAGTTCAGGTCACATTTTTAGGAAAATCTAATAGCTGTGAAAATTCTCTATAAAATTGGTTTTCGTAATTTTTTCCAAGGTTGTACCATTTTTGAGATATATAACTTTAAGTTGGGAAATTTAAGTCATGACCCTGTTTTATAAGGAGACGATACAGTCAGTAAATTGTCCAAATTTGAACTTCTATATCTCAAAAATGGTAATACCTACGAAAACATCATAAAAGACATTCTTGTAGAGAACTTTCACTGCTACAGCACTTTCTTTAATCCCATTTTCAAGCAAAATCGTGAAAACCTAAAGAAGCCCTAAAAATGTGAACTTTGACCGCGATTTAATTGGAAATCCCTCCGGCATTTTTTTTTTTTTTTGAGTTTTCTCATCGATGAACATCGTAGTTTCAGAAACCGCAAAAACTTCCCAGGTGTAAGCACCTTTCATTTAAATTTAGTTAGGGCGCACCGTGAGTATCTTCTCGACTGAAAGGGCTGTTATATGGCATAGCACACTCGTCTTCGTCATCTCGTTAAAAGTAACCGCATTTCTATCATCGTTCTGCACCAAAGTTGTATTGCTTCACTGGTATAGTAGCCACTTTCCGCCATGGTCAAGAACTCAATATGGTCGTGCATTAACAGTCAACTAACTCTTGGGTCTTCAGAATTCCTACTACGCTCATTTCTACGTCCCCTTTGCCTCTGCTGGGAACTTTGGTCTAATATCACACATTCGACCAGCAGGTATGTAGTGAACGGCTGCAGCTGTGATGAACTCCCAGAAAATTATTCAGCTACCTACGATATGATGGACTGGACAGTTCTCTAAAGCGGTGATTGTTAAATTCTCGGAAACCGTGTCAATCAACTTCCCTATCGAGGACAATAACTATCTGGTAACTGGGGACATCAACACTCGTCATTGTCTTTGGAATTGCGTCCTAGGCAATGACCAGAGGGGTATAGTATAGTAGAGTTGTGCCAAATGAACTATATGGTTCACTACGTAGTTCCAATGGCCCACATAATTTGTTGGAACAGACTGTGTATACGTAATATTACACTTTAGATTTCATGACGTTACTCATACGTTTTGGAAGTAGTACAGTGAACTAGGAACTAGATTACCCAACTCTAGGGTATATCACTGGCCAATCTGTCGTTGCTAGTGATTGTAGAATAACCCTATAAGCCGCATTCTTCTCTTCGGTAACAGCCTGACACTTTTGGTCACACCATCGGTTCCTTGGTGGAAGCCTCATGTATGCAAATATGGATTTTGCAGCTGTTGGTAAGAAGCGGGCACTACTTTGCCAATGTGTTAATATGTTATCGGAGCGAGGAGTGCTCATTTGTTTCTATGGAACAATCTTCTGTTGTTTATAGAAGACCTTAAGAAGTTAGTTGTGGTTTATAGAAGATCTCAATGGTGAATATTTATCTCTATGGCAGATATCAAGTGAACTTCTGTTGCCCATGAAAGAGTTTTTCTGTTGTCAATAAAAAACCTCAAGAAACCGCGGTGCAATGGTATGCACACCCGCCTTGCACGCTGGAGGTCGTGGGTTCGATTCCCCGGCCAGTCAACATCAAATTTTCAACGGTGGCAAAAAACCCCTCAGTAATGTTGGCGACATTTCCGGAGTATTTCAGCCATGTAAAACTTCTCTACAAGTGGCGTCTTAAGACACGCCGTTCGGACTCGGCGATAGACAGTAGGTCCCATATCATTGAACTCAATATAAATCGGTGTGTACTAGACTGTTTTAAACTCAAAGGGAAAAATCGATGTCGGATTTTTTTATGCGGCACCATCCTAAACTGTTTAGTTTTGTTAAAAATTAAGATTGCGAAAGTTTGAGCTCAATCGGAATATGTTAACACGTGCTACTGGAGCCTCAAAGTTTCCATGGGTCCTTTCTATAGCTAATATTAAAATTGCCCATGAAAGACCTTGTGATGTTTGCTGTTGTCAATAGAAGTCATCAAGAGTTCTTCTTGTTGTGTACTGAAGACCTTAAACCCTTGTGGAAAGAATACCTTTAGTAGTCTTCTTTTGCCCAAATAAGAGGTTTGCTCTCTATAGAGGAACTATGAGAATCATCCTTTTCTATGGATGAACACAAGAGGACTTCTGTTGCCTGTAGAAGTCCTTATAAAATCTTTCGTTGACTGGAAGCCCTCACGAGGTCTTCTGTTGTTTGGAGAAGGCCTCAAGAAATCTTTTTTGTCGGCAGAATACCGCAGAAGGACTTCTGTTATTTCTACATGGCTTCAAAATGTTTTCTTGTACCTATATAGGACCTCAAGAAGTCTTCGATTGTCTATAGAAAACCTCAAGAAATTTTATGTAACCTATTGAAGACATTTGCAAGGTTAAAGATGCCCATGAAAGACCTTAAGATGTTTGCTACCTTTAGTAGTCTTCTTTTGCCTAAATAAAAGGTTTGCTCTCTATAGAGGAACTATGAGAATCATCCTTGTCTATGGATGACCCCAAGAGGACTTCTGTAGTAGTCCTTATAAAATCTTTCGTTATCTGAAAGCCCTCACGAGGTCTTCTGTTTTTTGGAGAAGGCCTCAAGGGATCTTTTTTGTCTGCAGAATACCGCAGAAGGACTTCTGTTATTTCTACATAGCTTCAAAATGTTTTCTGTTACCTCAAGACCTCAAGAGGTCTTCTATTCTATATTGAAGACCTCGAGAGGTGTTTTGTTGTTGTCTGCTTTATATTGAAGATTTCTTGAGATCTTCTGTTGTCTTCCGCTATCTTCTGTTGTCTTTTGAGATCTTCTGTTATCTGTGAAAGACCTCTTCTGATGTCTCAGGGACACTTCAAGAGGACTCCAATTATCTGTAGAATACCTCCAGATGAATTGTGTTGTCTCTAGAAGACCTTGTAAAGACTTATGTTGTCTAAAAATAACTCACAGTGTCTTCTGTTTTCTATAGAAGAACCCTCGAAGTCTTCTGGTGCTTATGAAAGAAACCCGGGAGTCGTCTGCTGCCTGTATAAGACATCAAAAAGGCTTCTGTTGTCCATGGAAGGGCGTTTGTGGTCTTGTTACAGAATTTTTGTCATCCACAAAAGGCCTTTAAGATCTTCTGTTGCCTTTTAAAGACCTCAGGAGGTCTTCTGCTGTCTGTAGAAAATAATAACAAGCCTTCTGTTGTTCATGTTTTCTATACTGTAGTCCACGAAAGACTTGTGGGGTCTTCTCTTTTTAATGAAAGGCCTTCTAATGTCTCAGAACGACTTCAAGAAAACGCATGTTGTTTGTAGAAGACCTCAGGAGGACTTGTGTTGTCTCTAGAATAACTCATGAGGGCTTATGTTTTCTAAAAAATACGTCACTGTGCCTTCTGTTGTCTATAGAAGAGCCTTTAAAGGCTTCTGTTGTATATGAAAGTACACAAAAAGTCTTCTGCTGCCTATCGAAGACATCAAGAAGCCTTCTGTTGTGAAAGACTATTTGAGGTCTTCTTGTCTATGAAAGCCTCTAAGAGGTCTTCTAACATCTCAAGCCAACATCAAGAGAACTCCTGCAGTGTGATTTTCTAACTCATTTGTTGAGTTACCGACAAAAATCGGTCTCTAGTTAGAAAATCACAATACTGTTGTCTCCAGATAACCTCCAAAGGAACTCTGTTCTCTGTAGAAGACCTCATGAAGTCTTCTGGTTTTTATTGATTAACCCAAGAGACATTGTACTGTCTATAGGAGACATCAGAAGTTTTCTGCTGTCCACGAAATATCTCTTGAGGTCTTCTGTTGTCTAACAAATAACTCAATGAGTCTTCTGCTTTCTACGTTAGACCTCTTGTGGCCTTCTGTTATTTATTAAGGCCTCGACACATAAGAAGCATGGCATTCTTGATAAAAGACTAAAGACCAAGTTCGACCTAATAAAAAGATTTCAGAATCACATTTGAATTAGATCGAACTTGGTCTTAAGGCATTACCAGATATGACTTAAGCAAGAATGTCATGCTTCTTATGTGTCGAGGCCTTTAAAGACCCCCAGAGGTCTTCTGCTACTTAAAAGACAGCTAGAGATTTCGTTGGTTTCTCTGGAAGACCCCAAAAAATCTTCTTTGTCCCTGAAAAACATAAAGAGCCCTTCTAATTACTCAAGACAACTTATATAGGACTCCTGTTGACTCTAGATGACCTCAATAGGACTTGTGTTATCGCTAGAAGACTTCCTGAAGTTTTTTTAATTTCTCTAGAAGATTCCAAGACGTCTTTTGTTGGCCATAAAAGAATTCAATGTGTCTTCTGCTGTTTATAGAAGATCACTTGAGGTATTCTATTGTGTCTCAAAGACTTATGTGGTCTGCTGTTGTCCACGAAAGATCTTTTGACGTCTTCTGGTTTCTGTAGAAGGTCTTCTGTAGTGTGTTTCTCTTCTTTTTTTTCTTCTTTATTGCTTATTCGATTTTCGAATCTTAGCGATCATATTACAATTGTCAAAAAAATTACATATTTATGTTTTTATAAATTATTAACAAAATAGGAAAATATATCTCTATTTCTCGCTATGCTTATTAAATTTTCGGCGTTCTGGAATTCTGTCCATTGTTGGATATTTTGAATCCATGACATCTCTTTTCTTCCTCTAGTACGTCTTGCTTCTATGTTTGCTTGCAGTATTTCCTGGAGAATGATGTATTTACGGTTTCGCATAATGTGCCCTAGATATGCCGTTTTCCGTTTATTTATGTTGTTTAATTCTCTAATTAATTTTTTTGAGTTAACGACAAATGTCGGTAACATTAAAATGCCACATTATGAATGAAAAGTTCAAGAAAAGTTGACAACACTGTTGCTATCAGTAGAACTTTACAACTACACTCTTTTGGTCGCTAACTTACCGCAAAATATCGTAAATTACCGTATTTATAAGCATTTAAGTTTTACCGATTTTTTCGGTAACTCATAAAATGTGTTAGAGAATCGCACTGCTGCTGTCAATAAAAGACTTTAATCTGCTTCTGCTGTCTTTATAACATCAACACGCCTTTTGAAACTATTTAAAGACCTCTTGAGACCTCGACCGCAAGAGGACTTTTCATGTCAATATGTGCCTTCAGCTTTTTATAGAAGACTTCAAAAGTCTTCTGTTGTCCATGAACAACTTTTTGACAACTACTGTTGTCTATGAAATACCTCAATGTTTCTTTTGCTGTCTACAGAACAACTCTTGAGGTCTTCTGTTGTCTCTCTTGGGGTCCTCTGATGTCTATGAACAATATCTTGTATTCTTCTGTTGTCTTGAAAGACGTCGAGAGGTCTTCTGGTTCTCTAGAAGACCCCCCAGTATTGTTCTGTTGTCTATAAAAGACCTCTGGGCGTCTTCTGCTGTTTATAGAAGACATAAAGAAGCCTTCTGTTATCCACAAAATATAGCTGGAGATCGTGTTGTCTATAAAACACAGTCTCCAGAGGTCTGGTTTCTCTGGAAGACTCCAAGAGGTCTTCTGTTGTCGATAAAAGACATTAAGAAGTTGTCTCTTGTTTATGAAAGGCCTAAGAGACCTCTAGACGACTTGTGTTGTCTATAAAAAAAACCTTACGAAAACTTATGTGATCTCTATTGTCCACGAAAAACCGTTCGAAGTCTTCTGGCTTCTCTGAAAGGCTCCACGAGTTGCTCTGTTGTCTGCAAAAGACCTCAATGTGTCTCTTGGTGACTAGAAAAGACCTCAAGGAGACTTTTGTTGTCCAGGAAAGACCTCTTAAAGTCTATGAAAGACCTATGAGAGACCTTAAGAGATTCTATTGTGTCTAAAATATATAAAGACTACTCTCTAGAAGACCACATGAGGACATCTGTTATCTCTCTATGAAATACCTCATGAGTTCTTCTGGTTTCTCTGGAAGATCCAAAATAGTCTTCTGTTGTTTATAATAGAAGTCATCATAAAATAGTCTATGGTGAAATAAAAGCACTCATTATAGACGATAAAAGACCCCTTCAAAACTTCTGTTATCTATAGAAGATCTCAAAAAGTTATCCTACTTCTTCTAGAACACCCCAAGTAGTCGTATGTTGTCTGTAAAAGACCTTAATATGTCTTCGACTGAATATAATGTTGTCCTTAAAAACCTCTTGAGGTCTTCTGGTTTCTATTGAAGACCTCTTGAGATCTTCTGGTTTCTATAGAAGACCCCAAGATGTATTTTGGCTTCTTTCAAGAGACCAGTAGTGGGATCCTCTAACGCATTTTTTTTGGTTACCAACAAAATTCGGTAAATTTAAAACTCAAAATTATGAATGAAAAGTACCAATAATAGTTGATAACTGTTGTCGTCGGTAGTATCTAGCGACAACTTTATTTTTATCGCTAACTTAATGACAAATTTCGTTAATTACTTACTTACTTACTTACTTAGCTGGCCTTTTACAGAACATTTGTTCCATAAGCCGAACTAAGAAAAAATCTCCAATCCTCTCTGTTTGCTGCTGTATTTTCCCAATCTGGGATATGTAGCTTTGTGATATCTCGTTTCACTTGTTCGCTCCAACGAAGCTTTGGCCTTCCAGATCTGCGAGAACCTCCATGCGGCCCGTATTTATACGCCTTTTTAGCGGGTTCATCATCACTCATTCTTATAACATGGCCTAGCCATCGCAATCGTTGTATCTCGATTCGTTCAACTATATTGATGTCATTGTATAGTTGATACAGCTCGATGTTCATACGACGCCGATATTCGCCGTCAACACAGATTGGCCCGTAGATCTTTCGAAGAATTTTTCTCTCAAACACACAAAGCACTGCCTTATCTGCTTGAGCAAGTACCCATGCTTCGGAACCATACATTAGCACGGGTAGTATCAGTGTTTTGTACAGTGTTATTTTTGTTTGACGAGAGGTGGCTTTATTCCTAAACTGCTTACTCAGCCCAAAGTAGCATCTGTTAGCCAACACTATTCTTCTTCGTATTTCACAACTGATGTTATTTGTTGTGTTTATGGCGGTGCCGAGGTAGACGAAGTCCTTTACTACCTCAAAATTATAGGTACCAACATTCACAGATGGTGCGGTGTTTATGGACATATTACGCGTCGATACCATCAACTTGGTTTTTACGCCGTTTACTGCCAAACCAACTTTAGCAGATTCTCTTTCGACTTTTGCAAAGGTGTCAGTTACTTCCTTTACCGATCGACCCATGATGTCAATGTCGTCGGCATAAGCCAGTAACATGTGGCTGTTCGTGTATATCGTTCCATTTCTTTTGACCTTCGCGTCTCGTATGACCTTTTCCAGTAGGATGTTAAATAGATCACACGACAGGCCGTCTCCTTGTCTGAAACCTCTTTTGGTAGTAAACTCTTCGGAGAGGTTCTTTCCAATTTTAACTGAGGATCTCGTCTCAGTTAATGTCATTCTACAAAGTCGAATGAGCTTTGCAGGAATACCAAAATCAGACATGGCTTGGAACACCTTTGAACGTATAGGGCTGTCGAATGCTGCTTTATAATCGACGAAAAGATGGAAGGTGTCGATCTGCATTTCTTGGGTCTTTTCCAGGATTTGTCTCAAGGTAAATATCTGGTCAATGGTGGATTTGCCAGGTCTAAAGCCGCACTGATAGGGTCCAATAATTTCATTGACCATAGGCTTTAGTCTCTCACACAATATGCCAGATACTATCTTATATGCAATAGGGAGCAGACTTATGCCCCTATAATTGGAGCACACAGTTTTATCACCCTTCTTGTGGACTGGACATAGGATGCTCACGTTCCAATCGTCGGGTACGCGTTCTTCCTGCCAGATGGTGCTAACTAGCTGATGCATACACCTTATCAGCGTGTCGCCTCCGGTTTTGAACAGCTCGGCTGGTAGGCCATCTGCTCCTGCCGCCTTATTATTCTTCAGCCGGTTTATTGCTGTCCTTACCTCATCTTGGCTGGGCGGTATACATTCAATACCATCATCTGGGATTGGATTTGTGGTATCTTCGCCGTCTTCACTGCTATCGGATACCAACAGTTTGGAAAAATGTTCTTTCCATATCCTGAGCACACTATCTGTATCAGTTACCAAATTACCTTGTTGATCTCTACAGGAGGATATTCCTGTACCAAAGCCATCAGTTTGATGCTTCACTCTTTGGTAGAATTTTCGAACTTCGTTCTGTCTCCTGTACATCTCCATTTGTTCACACTCCCTCTTTTCCATTTCTCTCTTTTTCCTGCGGAAAAGACGTTTCTCCTCTCTCCTTTTCTCCCGATACCTCTCTCGTGCGCTACGCGTTGCTACTGATTGTAAAGTAGCCCTATATGCCGCATTTTTTTCTTCGGTAGCAGCACGGCACTCCTGGTCATACCACGGATTCTTTGGTGGAGGTCTCTGGTATCCAAGTACTGATTTTGCGGCTGTTTGCATGGAGTGGGCAATATTTTGCCATTGTGCTGATATGTTATCGGGACGAGAAGCGCTATCATTAAGCAATTGGGTCAGTTGAGTGGAATATGCTGTGGCTATCTGTTGTGTTTGCAGCTTGGCGATGTCCAACTTTCGTGTTGTGTCTGTCCGTGCTTTATTTGCAACGTTTAGACGGGTACGTACCTTTGCTGCAACGAGGTAATGGTCCGAATCTATGTTTGCTCCTCGGAACGATCGTACATCCAACACGCTCGATGAATGTCTTCCATCTATCACAACGTGATCAATTTGATTTATTGTTCTTTGGTCTGGAGACAGCCAAGTGCCCTTATGAATATCGAGATGCTTAAATCTGGTACTGCTAACTACCATGTTTTTTGCCGCTGCGAAGTCTATCAGCCTCATTCCATTGTCTGATGTTTCACTATGTAGACTGAATTTCCCAACTGTTTGTCCAAAGATATTCTCCTTTCCAATTTTGGCATTAAAATCGCCTAGAACAATTTTAATGTCATGGGCAGGACAACGGTCATATGTTTCTTCTAAGCTCTCGTAGAATATATCTTTGGTCTGTTCGTCCTTGTCTTCGGTTGGGGCATGAGCGCAGATAAAGCTGATGTTGAAGAATTTTGCTTTAAATCGAATTGTAGCAAGTCTTTCATTCACTGGGGTGAAGCTGGAGACCAGATGTTTTAACCTCCGACCAACAACAAAACCGCAACCAAACTCATGCTTTGTTTCATGGCAGCTATAATACAGTGCGTCACCTTTAGGTGTTGTTGTGACATCTTTCCCAGTCCATCGTATTTCCTGTATGGCAGTAATATCGGCTTTGTACTTTCCAAGTACGTCTGCCAATGCGAAGACTGCACCTTCTCTATAAAGAGTGCGAACATTCCAGGTGCAGATTCGCAGATCATGGTCCTTAAAACGTTTGCGGGGTTCGTCAACTTTAGAGGGGTTTGTTTTTCTTTTCTTTCGTTTTTTCATAGTAGGCTGTTTTTTTTCTAGGGGAGGGTTACTAACCCGACGCCCAAACCCAAGTTTTTAACGTTCTTATGGGTGAACGCGCGGCACATGTTAGCTCACTACCTTTAACGGGTGTTAAAGGCAGTTCCCCAGGTGACACCACGGGGAGGTCAGTGTCCACTTGAGATGAAAGAGGGACCAAGATAAATCCTGGGCTTTGCCATGTTAAAACCGGTCAGGACCGTTCCTTGGTATCTTTCATCCCCTACGTCACCCAATTTCGTTAATTACCTAAATTTTAAGCATTTTCATTTTACCGATTTTTGTCGGTAACCAAAAAGTGCGTTAGAGAATCCCACTACAGCTGAGGTCTTCTATTGATTATGAAAGACTTTAAAAGGTCTTTTGTTTTCTCTCCAATAAGCTTTCTACTTTCAATATAAGACCTTAATAGGGTTTCTATTGTCTATAGAAGTCCTCAGGTAGTAGTTTGTTGTCTTCAGAATGCCTTAAAAGGTTTTTGGTTTTTTTGTGTTCTATAGAGGACCAGAATAGATCTTCTGTTGTCTATAGCAAATCTCTGTTGTCCACAAAATGCCTCAAGAAGTGTTTTCTTGCCGATAGAAGACCTCGAGACCATTGATAGGCTTCCCGGTGCCATAGAAAAGCTCTAAGCAGAAAGTTAAAGCTGTGGGAAAAGGAAAACAGTTATTGATAGCCACATACAAGGTCATTGATCGCCCTGTCATTCATCCCATTTCAACTTCTTGAATACCGTACACGTACAGACGCTATTCGAAGTCTTAAATTGTTAAAGATACAGCAAAGTCTCTTATCAACATCCTCCACGAATTTCGAATAGTACAAGCTCTTTACATTTTTATCTCGTAAAGCGAAATATTGTTCCCGGTACTCTAAGGAAAGAATTCTATCAATCTAATTTTACTAGGATAGTCACGAGACTTCCCTCATATCTATGAGTTAATCCCGATTCAAGTTAGCTCAAAAATATGAGAGCTTTTTTCAGCGCCGAATCCGAACAGCGTTCCTTAAAAACCACTTTTACGGAAGAAAGTAACGGTCGCATTTATTGTCGGATTCGGATAAAACTTGGGTAGCGTAGTGTAGGGTAACATATAGTTGGCCCCACCTGAATTTGCTCCTTTCCTATTTTAATTATTTTTTTCTTTTTTTTATATTTAGTTTATGTCAATGTTGGTCATTCTCCCGATCGCAAAGTGTATTTGTCGATATTTGCCAAGGTGCCCACAGGATCAAGGACCTTCAATTTCAAAATAACACAGGTTTTATTCTTTCAAAACAAACTGTAAATAATAAACTGCATCTGGAATCTTTCTTTTGCAGTTAGAAGACAACTTGGCGCCCGATGGCTGCTTGCAATACTACACCGATATGGAGGGCATTGTTAAGTCATTTAACTATGACATCGAAGGCACTGTGGTGGACAATAAATTGGCCACATATTTAGTAAGTGAAAACAATCTCTAAAAATTCGAATCTCTTTGACCCATGACTCCCTTATGTTCCTCAGAACAATATGAACTATGTCATTTGCTTGGAACGTGACAAAAACACCTGCAGCGTAAACTATGTTATGGAACAAATTGGCAGCAGTTCTGAACAATTGGATTTTCAAATAATTAACAAAAATGAAGGTATCATCAGAATGAAATTTCTCACGATAAGATAAGCGTACAAAAGTTTTCTTTTTTATTTTTAATTTTTGTTGCAGATGAAAATGATTTAGTGCCCGATGGCCAAGCTGGTGCTGGCATTTTCAATTGTCCCGATGATTTTTTGGCCATCAATCAGGTGCGCCTGTGCGGTGAACGCTTTAACGATGGCTCCACAAATGAAGATTTCACCGTAAATGCACCAGTTCGAGATGTCTCAGCGGGACCAATTATTTTGCCCTTTCGCAGCAATGACGAATATGTGGGACGTGGTTTTCGCTTGTCATACCGCCAGGAATCATGTGTATAAAATGCAAAACCGTTACTTTAAGGCACTATGCAACATCAACAACAACGACTCTCTTTTGAGATATCAAAAACAAGAAAAAAATTGTTGCAAATTTGCATTAAATTTGTTTATGGTCATTGTTTGGTGTTTGATTTTTGGTTTGGTTTCTTCTCCTTTTTCTCTGTTTTTGTATTTTGGAACTATTGTGGAGGTTCTCCTCACTTGTTCCAGTTACGCCAAATTTAACATTTCATTAGTACCCTGGGAATAACAGCATATGTATAGAGCATTGGCTATGGCTGAAACTAATGCAACATGCATTTCATTTGCTCCACAGACCCTCTGCAAGTCTTCCAAAAACATTTCATTTTTGTGGCTGTCTGTTGCTTTGATTCCCATGTAAATACCTTTTTGTAAATTCACATTTGAGGGTTGAATAATAGGGAAAACGAAGAAGACGAAGACAAAGTTAGGAAAATGCATGACCGAATCCACAACACAGACTGTTGATATTATTCCTACTTTGTCGCCTATTGATGTCGTCGTTGCTTTGATTTCCATCATCATCACCACCACCGCCGCAGTCATCAGACGAACCACATCCATATCATAGTCATCATCAACGCTTTGCTTTGAAAATACGACCATAACAAAGCGCCACCCACATGTCATGGTGATGTCGCCTGCAAAGACTACATCGATAATGTTGTCTTTGGTGGTGTGTTCTTCTACTCCTTTTTGCAGTGTTACGGTTTTCCAAGAGGAGCCGAAACCCGAAAAAGGAATGAAATGTGCCGTTCACAAATGGTACCAACGTCGTCACCACCCAATTTTTGTGGTTTTTCTGAATTTTGGTTAATTTTAAATTCGTCGTATTCGGCAACTTAATTTCCTGCAGTACCGTTAGACAGTGGAGTGGAATGGAAAAGCAATGCAAGGTTCTTCCCTCAAAAAAAAAATAAATAAATAATAAACAAAGTATTCCCATGAACATTTGCAACGGTTCCTTGAGAAGCTTCACTCGTATTAATAATAGTATAATACAAGTCAACTCATTTTTGGTTTGTTCTAAAAAACTTTAAAAAATCCACGTTTATTGGCCTCTTTGTTTTGTTCTAAAAAATCTTTACAAAAATCCACATTTATTGACCTTTTTAATGTTTATTAACCTTATTGCTTTATTCTAAAAATCTTTAAGAACTCCACGTTTACTGACCTCTTTGGTTTGTTCTAAAAATCTTTAAGAACTCCATGTTTACTGATCTCTTTGGTTTGTTCTAAAAATCTTTAAGAACTCCACGTTTACTGATCTCTTTGGTTTGTTCTAAAAATCTTTAAAAAATCCACGTTTATTGGCCTTTTTAATTTGTTCTAAAAATCTTTAAAAAATCCACGTTTATTGGCCTTTTTAATTTGTTCTAAAAATCTTTAAAAAATCCACGTTTATTGGCCTTTTAATTTGTTCTAAAAATCTTTAAAAAATCCACGTTCATTGGCTTGATCTAAAATTTAAAAAAAAAATCCCCGTTTATTGGCCTTTTTGATTTGTTCTAAAAATCTTTAAAAAATCCACGTTCATTGGCTTGTTCTAAAAAATTTAAAAAAAATCCTCTAAAAATCTTTAAAAAATCCTCGTTTATTGACCTCTAAAAATCTTAAAAAGAAATCCACGTTTATTGACCTCTTTGGTTTGTTCTAAAAACTTTAAAAAATCCACGTTTATTAATCTCTTTGGTTTGTTCTAAAAAACTTTAAAAAATCCTCGTTTATTGACCTCTTTGCTTTGTTCTAAAAAATCTTTACAAAAATCCACATTTATTGACCTCTTTGGTTTGTTCTAAAAAATCTTTAAAAAATCCACGTTTACTGACCTCTTTGGTTTGTTCTAAAAATCTTTAAGAACTCCACGTTTACTGATCTCTTTGGTTTGTTCTAAAAATCTTTAAAAAATCCACGTTTATTGGCCTTTTTAATTTGTTCTAAAATCTTTAAAAAATCCACGTTTATTGGCCTTTTTAATTTGTTCTAAAAATCTTTAAAAAATCCACGTTTATTGGCCTTTTAATTTGTTCTAAAAATCTTTAAAAAATCCACGTTCATTGGCTTGATCTAAAATTTTTTAAAAATTCCCCGTTTATTGGCCTTTTTGATTTGTTCTAAAAATCTTTAAAAAATCCCCGTTTATTGGCCTTTTTGATTTGTTCTAAAAATCTTTAAAAAATCCACGTTCATTGGCTTGTTCTAAAAAATTTAAAAAAATCCTCTAAAAATCTTTAAAAAATCCTCGTTTATTGACCTCTAAAAATCTTTAAAAAATCCACGTTTATTGACCTCTTTGGTTTGTTCTAAAAACTTTATAAATCTACGTTTATTAATCTCTTTGGTTTGTTCTAAAAAACTTTAAAAAATCCACGTTTATTGACCTCTTTGCTTTGTTCTAAAAAATCTTTACAAAAATCCATGTTTATTAACCTTATTGCTTTATTCTAAAAATCTTTAAGAACTCCACGTTTACTGACCTCTTTGGTTTGTTCTAAAAATCTTTAAAAAATCCACGTTTATTGGCCTTTTTAATTTGTTCTAAAAATCTTTAAAAAATCCACGTTTATTGGCCTTTTTAATTTGTTCTAAAAATCTTTAAAAAATCCACGTTTATTGGCCTTTTTAATTTGTTCTAAAAATCTTTAAAAAATCCACGTTTATTGGCCTTTTTAATTTGTTCTAAAAATCTTTAAAAAATCCACGTTTATTGGCCTTTTTAATTTGTTCTAAAAATCTTTAAAAAATCCACGTTTATTGGCCTTTTTGATTTGTTCTAAAAATCTTTAAAAAATCCACGTTCATTGGCTTGTTCTAAAAAATTTAAAAAAATCCTCTAAAAATCTTTAAAAAATCCTCGTTTATTGACCTCTAAAAATCTTAAAAAGAAATCCACGTTTGTTGACCTCTTTGGTTTGTTCTAAAAACTTTAAAAAATCCACGTTTATTAATCTCTTTGGTTTGTTCTAAAAAACTTTAAAAAATCCTCTTTTATTGACCTCTTTGCTTTGTTCTAAAAAATCTTTACAAAAATCCACATTTATTGACCTCTTTGGTTTGTTCTAAAAAATCTTTAAAAAATCCACGTTTATTCTAAAAATCTTTGAAAAATCTACGTTTATTGACCTCTTTGGTTTGTTCTAAAAATCTTTAAAAAATCCAATTTTATTGACCACTTTGGTTTGTTCAAAAAATCTTGAAAAATTCCAAGTTTATTGACCTCTTTAGTTTGTTCTAAAAATCTTTAAAAAATCCACGTTCATTGGCTTGATCTAAAATTTTTAAAAAAAATCCCCGTTTATTGGCCTTTTTGATTTGTTCTAAAAATCTTTAAAAAATCCACGTTCATTGGCTTGTTCTAAAAAATTTAAAAAAAATCCTCTAAAAATCTTTAAAAAATCCTCGTTTATTGACCTCTAAAAATCTTAAAAAGAAATCCACGTTTATTGACCTCTTTGGTTTGTTCTAAAATCTTTAAAAAATCCAAGTTTATTTACATCTTTGGTTTCTTCTAAAAATCTTTAAAAAATCCACGTTTATTTACCTCTTTACTTTGTCCTAAAAATCTTTAAAAAATCCACGTTTACTGACCTCTTTGGTTTTTTTCTAAAAATCTTTAAAAACTCCACGTTTAATGACCTCTTTGGTTTGTTCTAAAAAATCTTTAAAAAATCCACGTTAACTGGCCTCTTTGCTTTGTTCTAACCTCTTTGTTTGACCTCTTAGGTTTGTTCTAAAAATCTTTAAAATGACACGTTTATTGACCTCTTCGGTTTGTTCTAAAAATCTTTAAAATATCCACGTTTATTGACCTCTTTGGTTTGTTCTAAAAATCTTTAAAAAATACACGTTTATTGACCTCTTTGGGTGCCACCGTGGTGCAATGGTATGCACGCCCGCCTTGCACGCAGAAGGTTGGGGGTTCGATTCCCCGGCCAGCAACATCAAACATTTTTTCAACGGTGGCAAATACCCCTCAGTAATGTTGGCGAAATTTCCTGAGTATTTCAGCCTTGAAAAACTTCTCCATAAGTGGTGTCTTAAGACACGCCGTTCGGACTCGGCGATAAACAGTAGGTCCCATATCATTGAGCTAAATATGAATCGGGGTGCACTCATTGATATGAGAGAAGTCTCCCTTGTCCCGTATGGGATGTTGTGGAACAATGTTTTTTTTTTTTTGTTTTTATTGACCTCTTTGGTTTGTTCTAATAATCTTTAAAAAATCCACGTTTATTTACCTCTTTGGTTTGTTCTAAAAATCTTTAAAAAATCCACTTTACTGAGGAACCAAAGAGGTCAATAAACGTGAATTTTTTAAAGATTTTTAGAATAAACCAAAGAGGTCAATAAACGTGACATTTTAAAGATTTTTAGAACAAACCAAAGAGTTGTTCTAAAAATCTTTAAAAATCCAAGTTTATTGACCACTTTGGTTTGTTCTAAAAATCTTTAAAAATCTAAGTTTATTGACCACTTTGGTTTGTTCTAAAAATCTTTAAAAAATCCACGTTTATTGACCTCTTTGGTTTATTCTAAAAATCTTTAAAACAAATCCACGTTAATTGACCTCTTTGGTTTATTCTAAAAATCTTTAAAAAATTCACGTTTATTGACCTCTTTGGTTTGTTCTACGATTTATGATTTTTTGGGTTCCGATAGGCTTACTAACAATAGCTCTATTGTGACCCCATAATCATACGAGCTTTGTCCTTTCACGTCCCACTGTTCTTTCCTAAAGTTAGATTCAAATACAATCTACAAGAAACAGCAATCCCCACAAATAAAGAGGAAACCCGAAATAAGTTCGTAGGTTCAGCTCAAAAACAAATGTTGTTTTAGTCTTTTTGCCAATTTTGTTTATTTATTATTCCCATTTCGATTGACAGGTTTGTCGCCCTGTTTTCTTACCGGGTTTGTCTGTCATAGGTTTCATTTTTGAGTTTTGTCAACATTATTGACGCTATGTGATGGAAGTTGTTGTCCCCTTTTGTTGTATCTATGACGAAATTTATTTCATTACACTGTTATTTTACCGTACACCTCAATCGGTTTGTTTAGGACCAGTCGATGATTAATATGAGTTCAGATTCTCAGAATTATCCTGAATTCTAAGGATAGATTGATTATTGTTGATTTGGATTAAAATGTGTTAGTTTTATTTGTGAAATGCTGAAAATCAGGTTTATCAATTCACACAAAGGATGCTTCCCGGAGGAAAACTGTTAACATCGACACACCGATATGGGGGGGTTTTCTCACCTCTACTCTGGCTTCTGGTAATAAACTTAGGTGGTGGCTTATGCCGATGATATAGTACTGCTGATAAGTGAGAAATGTTTGCCAATTCTTTTCGAAGGTGTTTCGGTATGAATTGCAATGGTCTTGGAGTCAAACCGGAGAAGATGGAACTCGTACTATGTACTCATCAGTTTTGGACGGAGTTGCATTGGAACTCTCTCCAGAAACTAAATACCTTGACACAATTCTCGACCATCATTTGACATGGAAAAGGAGTAACAAGGGGCGGGCTAAGAAATGTCTTATATCCCTCTACTCCTGCAAGAACTCCATTGGGAGAAGTTGACCACAAGTCATTCACTGGGTGTATGTAACCATGATTTTCCCCATTTTAACCTACAGTCGACTTATCTGGTGCTAGGCAATTGGGAATAAGGCACTAGTGTCGAAATTATCAAGTATACAAAGGGCTGCATCAATTCTGATTAACGGAGCAATCAACAGCATTCCTCAGGCCGTTTTGAACGGTCAACCTTACAGGACCGGTGAAAATATATGTCGATAGTCAGGCGGCCCTTAAAACTCTCAAGTCATGGACCATAAAACCCAAACTATCGTAATATTTTTAAACTTTGTTGCGTTTCAGGCAGTGTTGCCGAACTTGACGATTTATCGCCATTTTGACGATTTTTTGGCCCAAAATTGAAAAATGACGATTTGTCGATTTTATGGTCTAAAATGACTATTTTTCACGTAAGTCAAAATTGCATGAAATAAAACTATATTTTGACCAAAATTTCTCGAAAGACTTTAAGGAAAACAATATTCTATCTCGATTTTGTGAGCTTTTTAATTCTCGTAGCAATTTTCAGCAAGATTGGCTATATTTATGTACATATATGGAATACAGGTATTTTGATGATTTTTGCCTCACCTTCGAATTATATCAACTAAAAATGCTCGTTTAGGATAGTGAATGGATGTATATCTTCCTTCAAAAATTTTTCACGGTGTAAAAAATGTATATGTCCAGCTTTCTTAACTTCCTACTACTGTCCTTTTTAAGCGGTCAGTAAAGTCAGTCAGTTTCGAATGACAGTTTTTATCTATTTCCGACTGTCTTACACAGAACCTTATGTTCCATAAACCGAACTAAGAATAAATTTCCAAACGCGCTGATCTTATACTTTACGTCTCCAGTGTTGGATGTCATGTCGTGTTTCATACCAGGTAACACAATCGCATATTTGGTCCATAAATCTTTTGGAGAATTTTTTTTCTCAAACACACCTAGTTCTGCCTCATCTGCTTTCGCAAGTACCCATGCTTCAGATCCATATATAAGTGCAGGTAGTTTCGGTGTCTGGTGGACGGTCACACCGTGAGCAAAGCTGTCATTCAAAAGTGACAATGTGTACACATCTTTAGCTTGCTGCAATACCGTAAACTCGATGAGCATAGGGAAGACTCTCATCTTGTGAAATCTTTTTTTCTAGCGTTATTTACGAGATTTTGGGTTAGATTTTTTACTGTGGGTTGTATATATTATGTTGTCAGTCTTAATGACATAATTATCATCGAATGAATCACCAAAATGAACTATGTCGGTCCATTCCTTTAAGTTCCCTGCAAAACACTCGAGATTTAATCTAAATCCATATTTTTGTGGGCAAGTTCATATGCCCTGTTCTGATAACCCCCCAAATACATAAAAAAGTGTATCAATTCTCACAGACTAAGGGCATATCTCTGTCGGCAAAGCCGACTGATACTTTTTTACTTGTTTTTCTTTTCTTTCGTTTTTCATAGTAGTAATTTTTTTACTAAGGTAGATGACCATCGACCGGTAATGGCGGAGTTACATATTGCCACTTTGACAAACACATAAACACATCCGCATCCACCACATGTTAAAAATGGTGAGATGTAATGGTTGTATGGAATGGGTGCATTTTCGTGGGTGCTCTGGCCTTAGTAGCACCCGGGATTACAGCGATAGGTATGTTGCTGCTTGCTTCGTCAGCACATCGCCCAGTGCGACGTCGTCGTCTGATTCTTCGTCGTCGTCGGAATACTAGACGCCCCCACAGTCTCCCCAACAACAACAAATGCAGCATCTAACACCACAAGTTGTTGTTCAACGGTCCGGAAATGCATCATTCCTGCAATTCAACTGCAACGGTCTCCGCAATAAGGTCAACGAAATTTTAGATTTTATGAGTCGGAAAAACATCAAAAAACATCACGCTCGCCGCGATCTAAGAAACAAAGCTCACCGCCACCTGTAGCTTGCGTTGTGATGGTTACAACGTTTTGCGGAAGGATCACACAAGAAGCGGAGGAGGAGGTCTTGCCTTCCTGATACATCAGCTTGTCCAGTACAGACCTATCTCGCTTGAGCTTGTCTCTAGTGACCCATACATGGAATGTATGGTTGTAGCAGTAAAGTGTGGTACTGCCGAGGTAGAGCTGCTTAATGTGTACATACCGCCGATGAATAGCTGTGCCCGTCGTTATATGCCCGATATTAGTTCGCTTTTAAAGGGCAAAAAAACGTCTGGTGCTAGGGGACTTCAATGCTCATCACGAGCTTTGGCATTCCGTCCTAGGTAATGACCAGAGGGGTACAGCGCTGGCTGAGCAAATTGATAGCTCCACGTTTTGCACGGTGAATGAAGACATCCCTACGAGGATTAGAGGAGACTGCCATAGCTCGCCAGATATCACCATTGTGTCACCAGTTCTGATAAATGACGTATCCTGGCAATCCGTCATTTCCCTCAGCTCAGACCACCTCCCTATCATCGTCTCCGCAAACAGACCACCCGATTTCATAACCTCTGAAAGCCGTACTTTCCTGAACCATGGGAAAGCTGATTGGCAAGGTTTCAGATAATTTACCAATCACCGCTTCAGAGAATTGCCCACTTCCTCAGATTCTCGGGTACCTGCTCGATACATACCTGCTGGTCGAATACCCGAAATAAGACCAAATTTCCCAGCAGAGGCGTCGTACGAATCCTGAAGACCCAAGAGTTAGAGAGCTTACTCTGGAAGTCAACATAAGCGGAAAAAGTGGCTGGACCACCTGAAGCAATGCAACATTGCTGCAGGATTAAGTAAATTGTGGGCAATGGTTAAATCACTCTCGAATCCTGAAAAGAAGGATGACAGAACAGCAGTTACTTTCAACGGCGTGACAGTAACTGACCCAAAGAGGTGCGCGTGTTATTTTAACCGGCAGTTCATAGAGCACCCCGAGAGTGATAGGGCGAAGAGAAGTGTGATACGCCGTATAAGAAAATGAGCGATGTTGCAGATGTCATCCGAAACGCGAAATCGCTCAAAGCTTTGGGCCCACACCGAATATCGATGGTAATGCTTAAGCAACTGGATGAACCTGGAGTTGAGTATTTAACAAGTGTCCTCAACCTATAGTTAGCCACCCATATCATACCAGAAACATGGAAAGTTGGCAGGGTGGTCCCGTTACTAAAGCCCTCCAAGGATGCCAGCAGAGGTGAATCGTGCAGGCCGATTTCGCTCCTGTCGCCAGTAGCAAAGATCCTAGAGGCACTACTCATAGTGGGGAGGATGAGAAGGTGTTTTCCAGTTGCCCAACATCAACATGGATTTCGGAAAATGCATAGTACTACAACAGCATTAGACGCCATATCCACACACATCTGTAGAGGACTGAACCAGAAAAGGCCGTGCGACCGAACAGTCATGGTGGCCCTTGACCTATCGAAGGCTTTTGATACTGTCAACCATGCCAAGCTGTTCGAGGATATAGAGAAGACTACTCTCCAGCCATGTTTGAAACGTTGGGTAATCAACTGTATGTGCGCACGCCAGTCGTTTGTGGAATTCAGAAACAAGAAGTCCAAACCCCGTAGAGTGATACAGGGAGTTCCCCAAGGAACTGTTTATCCTCTACCTTTCTAAAATTCCACATCCTCCAGACGGCATAGAGGTCGTGATGTATGCTGATAATTGTACGATCTTGGCGTCGGGTCCTATCGTCGATGACATATGTATGTGATAGGTTAAATGTCTACATAGCTGACCTAGTGCAGTTCTTCCATCTGAGGAATATGAAAATATCCGCCGCTAAATCCACTGCCAACCTGTTCACCACACGCACGGCTGAAATAAGGCTCCCACTGAACATATTGGTCGATGGTGCACTGATTCCGACCACTAACTACCCCAAAATACTGGGTGTAACGTTCGGCAGCATGTTTAAGTCGTCCGCGCATGCCACAGCTATTTGTGATAAGATCAGAAGTAGGAACAAGGTGCTCAAGTCGCTGGCCGACAGCACTTGGGGAGCTGACCACCTTGTTGACCACCTACAATGCAATAGGCGGGTCTGTGGTAAGCTATGCGGCGCCAGCGTGGTCTGCAAAGGTTAGCACTACGCAGTGGAAGAAGATTCAAACCTGCCAGAATGCTGTCCTTAGGTCTGCAACAGGGTGCCTCCTCATAACACCAGTGGACCATCTTCATGAAGAGACGAAGATTTTACCGGTGCGTCAACACAATAAGATGTTGTCGATGCAGTACCTGCTTGGGTGTTATCGCAGTGAGCATCCCTGTCACGATTTAATGGACAGGCTTCCTCCACCCAGGCACGTCAGGAGAGATCTTCATGATCTAGAGAGAGAGGTCCAAAGGTATAAAAGATAACCTCTAGACCAACGAGCCTATCAGGCAGGCTGGGATAGCATTCACACTGATATGCTTGCGCAGGCAGTACAGAGATACAGTGTGAATGCCGTACTTGGAGACCACCCCACATCCATCGCAGCAGAAGAACGCGCGCTGCCAAGGCAAACTCGAGTGGTTTTAGCCCAGTTAAGATCCGGAAGATGCAGCCGCCGCAATTCGTATTGGGCCCGAATTGACGCCATGCCCAACATGTGGTTTGGGACCACACGATACACTACATTTGTTTAGCTGCCCAGCTAACCCCACTCACCTGTCTCCTGATTCCTTATGGACGCAACCAGTCCAGGTTGCAGAATTCTTGAATCTTTACACAGAGGAATCTGATAACTGAAATAATACACGAACGAACACATTTGCGTTGCTACAACAACAACTTTGACAAAAACTATTATTGAAGGGACAATATTACATATTCTTCAAATATTTTCTCATCAACCATATTTTTTCGTCACCTGTAGACCTGGACATTGGAATGTATAAAGAAGCCTCCACTAGAATGACATATGGAAGCCAAGATTGCGATAATGAGACGGGAAAAGAAAAGCTACAGATCGCCGAGTTTTACAATTTATTAAGTAAGGTATGGTTATGGTGACTAAACTGACAGGACTTTTAAATATTGCTTACGCACTTGAAACCAGCAAATTAATGCGGGCCCTATGAAGATTTGGTACACACACAGAGAAGAGATATTGTTGGAACAATCATATTCTAAGAACAAAATAGTGTATTTTAAAAATCTGAAAATATATATTGTTGTTTCAACCATATATTTTTTATTAGCAAACATGATGACACAAAATATATTGTTGCGCCAACAATACATATTTTAAGAATTTTAAAATACACTATTTTGCTCTTAGAATATGATTGTTCCAACAATATTTTTTCTCTGCGTGCATTCGTGACTTTTACCTTAGGAAATATAAACTTCCCCCTAAACTTTTCCTTTTCCAATTATGACGTCCTAATACACAAGGACTAAACGCGATACAATTTGTCTTAATGATCCGAAGGTTAACTACACCATTTATTATACATACATATATCGAGAAAAATCGTGAAAAGATAACATCAAAGCGCCCTTCTGATTTTCTCCTATCTAAATGATTCGCACTGTAGAATTGTGTAGTTATGAATTATAATTTGTAATAAAAATTTACATGAATCCACCCACCAGCCTTTTCATTACTCTTTTGGGGTTTTGTTCATCACAACTGATTTTTTTTTCATTTAATTTGCATATCAATTTCATTGAGATATTATTTTTATTTGTTGTTGTTGTTTATTATGATTTCCTTTTGTGGTTGCAATGTTTGGGTGTTTCTTTTCATATTCCAGCGATTTTCACAGAGACTTTTATGACAAATTTTAAATAACATGTATTTAAATACATTTTATCTAATTTGGCAATCGGGAGACCTTTGCCATTAAAAAAAAGTAATTAAAGGGATTGTAGTAATTTGAAAATAGGTGACTGAACGATGCAGACCACCAAGGTAGTAAAGGGGATTTATACATACGATAAGAAGAAAATAAAATCATTCTTTAAGACTTTATTTACTTATCCCTTTTGTTCATAGATTTCCATAAAGCCTTTTCAAGGCAGACCACAACATCTTCTTATAGATGGTAACAAGGCCTCTTACAAACGAGTTTTTTTTCTATTTCAAATACTTCCAAATATCTTTCCACACATGTTCAAGAAAATCTTTCCAAAATGTCTTCTTTTAATATCCACATGTCTTTTCTTCCTGCATCTGATGTGTATCTATTCAATATAGTGGAATTGCTCAACAACAAAAAACTCCTCAATACCCATAGAGGAACAACAAATTACGCATTTCTTCATAACATTGTCGTCGCGCACGTCGACTTTATTGCCGTTCAATGGCAGTCAGTGAGCGGCACCATTATACATACATACGACCATCTTTTATTGAGGAGTTGGTGAGTTAAGTACACTACCGTTATTAGGTTATAAGCCATCAATTATTTACGATGCTATTCAAAAAGCCGTAACATTAGTAACCAAAAACCAAATGAAACGAACCAAACAACAAACGTGTAGAACTAGAAAGGAAGCATGGCCAAAAACACAATGATTTTTAGGCAGAGGTAACAAATTTTAAAAATTCTTGTCTACAGTTGTCAATGCAGCAGATACAAAAGGAATAGCTTGACGACATGTATGTATGCATGTATGTCGTCGAAAAAAAAGAGAAAACTGACGATTCGATTTAAAAAGAGTTATGAAAGTACATATCTAAAGAAGTTAAAAAATTTCTATGTGGCATTTTAGGGATCCACGACGAGTTTATATATTAGAAAGAGATGACATAGAGAGAGATCGACTATATGAAGCAACTAGTTCAATTAGTTTTATGCTCGTAATAAAATCGCAACCTTCATAACTAGACATCGGAATTTTAAGCAACCCCTATTTTTGGTCCGATTCATGTCAAATTTTGGGACTGGGCATATTTTTGGCTTCTGATTAAATTGCAATCGAAACATATGACATATGCACAATTATGCAAAATGCAATTTTTGCAAAATTTATCCATTGTACATATTTTCTTATGCAACAAATATTTCAATAATAGATACAAAAATGTTTGTATGTACAATTTTTATACCCTACACCACCTTGTGGTAAGGGGTTTATGTCTTGGTGTATTAGTTTGTAACATGCAAAAGGAAACGAGATAGACCCATAGTTCCTTTTAGGGATATGCATAGCACTTTCTGAGTCGATTTACGCATGTCCGTCTGTCTGTCCGGCTGTCCATGTATTTTTGTAAACAAAGTACAGGTCGAATTGGGGAAGATACATAGTTTTTTGGCCAGGAGAGAGGAGAAACGTCTTTTCCGCAGGAAAAAGAGAGAGATGGAAAAGCGGGAGGCTGAAAAAATCGAGATGTACAGGAGCCAGAATGAAGTCCGAAAATTCTACCAAAGAGTCAAGCATCAAACTGATGGCTTTGGTACAGGCACATCCTCCTGTAGAGACCAGCAAGGTAATTTGGTAACTGATACAGATAGTGTACTCAGGATATGGAAAGAACATTTTTCAAAACTGTTGGTATCCAATAGCAGCGAAGACGACGAAGATACCACAGTCCCAATCCCAGAAGATGGTATTGAATGTATACCGCCCAGCCAAGATGAGGTAAAGACAGCAATAAATCGGCTGAAGAATAATAAGGCAGCAGGAGCCGATGGCTTACCAGCCGAGCTGTTCAAAACCGGAGGCGACACGCTGATAAGGTGTATTCATCAGCTAGTTAGCACCATCTGGCAGGAAGAACGAGTACCCGACGATTGGAACCTGAGTATCCTGTGCCCCGTCCACAAGAAGGGAGATAAGACTGTATGCTCTAACTATAGGGGTATAAGTCTACTCCCTATTGCCTACAAGATCGTGTCAGGGATATTGTGCGAACGACTAAAGCCTATGGTCAACGAGGTAATTGGACCATACCAATGCGGCTTTAGACCTGGCAAGTCCACCATTGACCAGATATTTACCCTGCGGCAAATCCTGGAGAAAACCCAAGAGATGCAGATCGACACCTACCACCTTTTTGTCGATTATAAAGCAGCCTTCGACAGCCCGCTGCGTTTAAAGTATTCCAAGCCATGTCTGAATTTGGTATCCCCGCAAAGCTCATCCGTCTTTGCAAAATGACTTTAACTGACACGAGGTCCTCAGTTAAAATAGGAAAGAACCTCTCCGAAGAGTTTGGTACCAAAAGAGGTTGCAGACAAGGAGACAGCCTTTCGTGTGATCTCTTTAACATCCTGCTGGAAAAGGTTATACGAGAGGCAAACGTCAAAAGAAGTGGCACAATCTACACCAATAGTCACATGTTACTTGCTTATGCTGATGATATAGACATCATAGGCCGATCAGTAAAAGAAGTACCTTTATAAAGGTCGAAGGAGAATCTGCTAAAGTGGGTCTGGCGGTAAACGGTGAGAAGACCAAGTTGATGGTGTCGACGCGCAATGCGTCCATTGAGCTCGGACCGACTGTGGAAGTTGATTCCTATAATATTGAGGTAGTAAAAGACTTCGTCTACCTCGGCACCACCATAAACACAACAAACGACATCAGTTGTGAAATAAAAAGAAGAATTGTATTGGCCAACAGATGCTACTTTGGTTTAAGTAAGCAGTTCAAAAACAAAGCCACATCTCGTCAAACAAAAATAACGCTCTACAAAACACTGATACTACCCGTGCTGATGTATGGCTCCGAAGCCTGGGTACTTGCGCAAGCAGACATGGCAGTGCTTGGTGTGTTTGAGAGAAAAATTCTTCGAAAGATCTACGGACCAATCTGCGTTGACGGTGAATATCGACGTTGCATGAACTACGAGCTGTATCTGCTGTACAACGACATCAATATTGTTAAACGTATCGAGATGCAGCGATTGCGTTGGCTAGGCCATATCATAAGAATGAGCGATGATGACCCCGCTAAAAAGGTGTATAAACACGGACCGCTTGGCGGTGCACGCAGAATTGGCAGGCCAAGGAATAGATGGCGCAAACAAGTGGATGATGAGATGAAAAGGCGCGGTATTCCAGAAAGCGAAGCAACAAATAGAGAGAATTGGAGATCTTTTCTTAGTTTGGCCTATAGAACAAATGTTCTGTAATGGGCCAGCTAAGTAAGTAAGTAAGCTTTTTGGCCAAAGGACGAACGCTATTTATTTTGGTAAAAATCGGTTCAGATTTGGATATAGTCCCCATATATATATCATCGCCCGATTTAAGGCATTTGCTGCACGAAGCACTCAGTATATGTCCGATTTCAATGAAATTTGGAATGCGCAACGGAATTTAGTCTAGAAATAAGTGTGCCAAATTATATAGAAATCGGTTCAGATTTGGATATAGACCTCATATATATTTTCGCCCGATTTAAGGCATTTGGTGCACGAAACACGCTATATATGTCCAATTTTGATGAAATTTGGACTATGTGACGGAATTTGGTCTATAAATAAATGTGAAACATTATATCGAAATCTGTTCTGATTTGGATTTAGCTCCGATAGCTCCTATTCACAGAGGTGTAGGGTACTATATAGTCGGCCCCGCCTGACTTTCCTTACTGATTCTGTTTAAAATTCTTTTCAGACAAGTCAATAAAATAGAGTAATGTATAATCACAGCCTCAACCTTCAAAATACCGAAAATCGGGAGGTATCCTTCTATGGGGGCATGAAGGCTTGAACCTAAACCGAAAAATTTTAGGTGGAATGTTCTTTACCCCCAAGGAAGACTTAATACCAAATTTCAGCTATTTTGGCGGGATATTGAGGCCACAATCTTCAAAATACGGGAAATCGGGAGGAACCGTTCTATGGGGGCTATATGAGGACGTGGACCCATGCGGACAAATTTCAGGTGGAAAGTTTCATACCCCTATCGAAGGCTAAATACCAGCCATTTCGGAAGGATATTGAGGCCACAACCTTCAAAATACCAGAAATCCGAAGGTACCGTTCTATGGGGGCTATATGAAGACGTAGACCTATATTGAGAAATTTCAGGTAGAAAGTTGTATACCCCCAAGGAAGACTCAATACCAAATTTCAGTCATTTTGGAGGGATATTGAGGCCACAACCTTCAAAATACCAGAAATCCGGAGGTACCGTTCTATGGGGGCTATATGAAGACGTGGACCTATATCTAGAAATTTCAGGTAGAAAGTTGTATACCCCCAACGAAAACTAAATGCCAAATGTCGGTCATTTCGGTGGTATATTGAGGCCACAACCTTTAAAATACCGAAAATCGGGAGGTACCGTTCTATGGGGGCTATATGAAGACGTGGACCTGTACCGACAAATTTCTGGTGGAAAGTTTTATACCCCCAAACGAAGACTAAATACCAAATTTCAGCCATTTTAGTGTGATGTTGAGGCCACAACCTTCAACATGTCGGAAATCGGAAGGTACCGTTCTATGGGGGCTATATGAAGTCGTGGACCTATGCGGACAACGAAGACTTAATAACAATTTTCAACCATTTCCGAGGGATATTTAGACCACAAATCCTTGTATATATTTTAGCATATGCTCATTTTATACAAATATGTCAAAATATGCACGATATGCAAAAATTTCTGGACCTAATTCGTTTTATTTTGTGATAAAACGAGTTTCTGTCTAATCAGATTTTCTCTATTACCATCCTAACCATATATGAATTTGCATAACATTCCGCTGTCTAACAACGGTGTAATCATTCTCCAATCCGGGAAAGAAGGATGATAGAACGGCTGTTACTTTCAGCGGCTTGACAGATCCGAAGATGCGTGTATCATTTTAACAGGCAATTTTAGAGAACCAGAAGCCCTATCAGATCAGAAGGTTCCGTCAAAATTTACGATGAGCGATGTACAGCCACTAACGGAGTACCTGCACCCGAGAGATAGAAAAACAAGCTTGGACATAATGGAGAAGACGACGAAGGTGACATCGACGAAAACTGATGCGCAAGATCTGATGCAGATCAATCTGAAGTACGCTTCAGATAAGCAGCGAATCTGTTTGGGTGAGAGGGATTTAGACGCAGGCATCAACCAAAAATCCCAAGAGTAAAAAACATAACATAAGCAGCTTGACATTATTGCTGATAAATGAATGAAAAGTAAGGGCAACCCTGTTATGCGTTGTCAGTTCTTTATTCTTTTTACCAGAAATCTCTTAAACAAGAATGTCAGGCGCTTATATACCTATACCTTGGAGGAACTTATGGTCTAGGTACATAAGCGAATTGGCTTTCTTGCTCTGCCTTATTTCTGATAAAAGAATAAAGATGGCCGAGCCAATTTTCAACAATCTGGTATTCTTTTATCAGAAATGAAGCGGAGCAAGAAAGCCAGCCGCATATTTTCCTAGGCGTTTACTCTTGAATTTAACTTATGGAAGACTTTCGTTATTGTCAACCAGTTCTCCGATCTGAGTAATATGAACATATCCGTCGCTAAGCCCACTGCCACACTGTTCACCACCTGGACGGCTGAAATGAGGCTCCCCCTGAACATAATGGTCAATGGTGTCCTGATTTCGACCCCTAACTGCCATAAGATATTGGGCGTTTGACAGCATGTTTGAGTAGTTGTGACAAAATCAGAAGTAGGAACAAGGTTTTCAAGTCGCTGGCCGGTAGCACTGACAAAGAATGATTCTTGATCTCTTTTAAAGCAATAGACCAGTACGTGGTAAGCTATGCGTCGCCAATGTGGAAGAATATTTAAGCCTGCCAATACCTAGTCCAACATCCACTGGTCCCTCTCGACTCCTACGATGACAAATATGTTCAGAGTAGACTCCAGCCTTTTGTACTTAGACAATTGCACTGATTTGCGTAGCGTATATGATAACAATGGTTTTGTTTTTTTTTTCTCTCCACTTCAATAACCGAACATCAGGTGCAACTCACCAAACCTATGATTAAGTTCCCAAAAATGAATGATTTAACTTTCATTTCCCAAATATTGTTGACATAACAGCGAACCAAACAACCGTTAATGTAAATCACCTACAATGTATGTCCAGGTAAGATTAAAAGGAATCGAAGCTGCTGCTGATGATGATGAAGATTTCCAAAAATTAAACTGTTACTGTCACTGATCTTAGCTAACCAATGAAGTTTTTTTCCTTTTTCAAACGGGGTTTACATCCATGTTACTATTTAACTTAAATTTCGATATCAGTTGCCGAATTTCTTGGCCATTGTCTCCTTTATGTTATTAGGCAAAGACGATGGGCTCACTTGTGTGTCTCTACTGTTATTGTTTTTATTGCACTGAAGTTTTACGGGATTTGTAGTTTTTTTCTTGGATTTGTGAAATTGTTTTCGAATTTGTTTGGAGTGGACTTTAGGGTTGTCCGTGCAGATTTAAGTAGTCAATCTAAAGAAATTAGGGGAAGTGGTGCAAAATCGTCACGAAACAGCTACTCCATGGATCCATGGAACCTTTAGAGTTGTACGTAGAATTCTCTTGACCTTACCTATTACCCTGGCCGTTGATGTCACAAGGGTTTCAAATCTAAAGAATCCCTCAATATCCACAGATTCGGCATCACTGTTGTAACCATATGTGATGCGATTGGATTCTTTCTTTTACCGCCATCAAAGACTTTTTATTTTGTATTGATTGTTGTTGGTTGGGCTCTGGCTATTTTCGGTGGTCGCTGTTCTCCTTCGATTTTGGCCATTGTTAGATTTTTTGTTTTTGTTTCCCTGTAGTTGTTTGCATTGCTGAACATATGTTTTGTAATGATGTTGCTGCTGATGTTGTCGTGGATGTTGGCGATATTGTCGTTAATGTTGTTGATGGCAGTTGTTGTTGCTTTCCGACATTTTTTCAAAGTTAAGTTAAGCTAATAGCTTTCTAATGATGTACTTGTTGTTACATTTAATCATTGTTTGTTGTTGCTGTTGTCGTCGTTATTGTTGGCGGTTAGATGTGTTGTTTGTTACATATTGTCCTGTGTTGTGTTTTATGGCTCTAATAATGTCGCAGTTGTTGCTGTTCGGAGGTTGTTCACTGTCAATTTGGCTTGTTAGATTTTAAATAAGTTTTTTATGGGAAAATTGACATCTTCCGAAAGGGTTGTTCATTGAGGATTAAAATATTAGATTCAGTGACCAAGAAGATGTCTCTTTACAAGCGTGGATTTTTAAACAAGACTTTTTCAAGCAACAGGTCACCAACAAGCGTGGATTTTTAAACAGGACTTTTTCAAGCAACATGTCACAAACAAGCGTGGATTTTTAAACAAGACTTTTTCAAGCAACATGTCGCCAACAAGCGCGGATTTTTAAACAAGACTTTTTCAAGCAACATGTCACCAACAAGCGCGAATTATTAAACACACTTTTTCAAGCAACAGGTCACCAACAAGCGTGGATTTTTAAACAGAACTTTTTCAAGCAACATGTCACAAACAAGCGTGGATTTTTAAACAAGACTTTTTCAAGCAACATGTCGCCAACAAGCGCGGATTTTTAAACAAGGCTTTTTCAAGCAACATGTCACCAACAAGCGCGAATTATTAAACACACTTTTTCAAGCAACAGGTCACCAACAAGCGTAGATTTTTAAGCAAAAATTTTCAAGCAACATGTCGCCAACAAGCGTGGTTTTTAAACAAGACTTTTTAAGCAACATGTCACCAACAAACGCGGATTTTTTAACAAGACTTTGTAAGCAACATGTCACCAACAACCGCGGATTTTTTAACAAGACTTTTTCAAACAGCATGTTACCAACACGGTGCCGTCGTGGTGCAATGGTATGCACGCCCGCCTTGCACGCAGAAGGTCGGGTGTTCGATTCCCCGGCCAGGCAACATCAAACATTTTTCAACGGTGGCAAAATACCCCTCAGTAATGTTTCAGCCTTGAAAAACTTCTCCATAAGTGATGTCTTAAGACACGCCGTTCGGACTCGGCGATAAACAGCCTTTTTCAAGCAACATGTCACCAACAAACGTGGATTTTTCAACAAGACTTTCTCAATCAACATGTGACCACCGAGCGTGAATTTTTAAACAAGCCTTTTTCAAGCAACATTTCAGCAACAAGCGTGGATTTTTAACAAGACTTTTTCCAACAACATGTCACCAACAAGCATGGATTTTTAAACAAGACTTTTTCAAGCAACATGTCACCAAAAAGCGTGGATTTTTAAACAAGACTTTTTCAAGCAACATGTCACCAACAAGCGTGGATTTTTAAAGAAAATTTTTTCAAGCACCCTTGGGCCAACAAGCGTGGATTTTTAAAGAAAATTTTTTCAAGCACCCTTCGGCCAACAAGCGTGGATTTTTAATGAAAATTTTTTCAAGCACCCTTCTGCCAACAAGCGTGGATTTTTAAAGAAAATTTTTTCAAGCACCCTTCGGCCAGCAAGAGTGGATTTTTAAAGAAAATTTTTTCAAGCTCCCTTCGGCCAACAAGCGTGGATTTTTAAAGAAAATTTTTTCAAGCACCCTTCGGCCAACAAGCTTGGATTTTTAAAGAAAATTTTTTCAAGCACCCTTCGGCCAACAAGCTTGGATTTTAAAGAAAATTTTTACAAGCACCCTTCGGCCAACAAGCGTGGATTTTTAAAGAAAATTTTTTCAAGCACCCTTCGGCCAACAAGCCTGGATTTTTAAAGAACATTTTTTCAAGCAGCCTTCGGCCAACAAGCGTGGATTTTTAAAGAAAATTGTTTCAAGCACCCTTCGGCCAACAAGCGTGGATTTTTAAAGAAAATTGTTTCAAGCACCCTTCGGCCAACATGCCAGCATTTTTAAAGAAAATTTTTTCAAGCACCCTTCGGCCAACAAGCCTGGATTTTTAAAGACAATTTTTTCAAGCTCCCTTCGGCCAACAAGCGTGGTTTTTTAAAGAAAATTTTTTCAAGCACCCTTCGGCCAACATGCCTGGATTTTTAAAGAAAATTTTTTCAAGCACCCTTCGGCCAACAAGCATGGATTTTTAAAGAAAATTTTTTCAAGCACCCTTCGGCCAACAAGCCTGGATTTTTAAAGACAATTTTTTCAAGCACCCTTCGGCCAACAAGTCTGGATTTTTAAAGAAAATTTTTTCAAGCACCCTTCGGCCAACAAGCGTGGGTTTTTAAAGAAAATTTTTTCAAGCACCCTTCGGCCAACAAGCGTGGATTTTTAAAGAAAATTTTTTCAAGCACCCTTCGGCCAACAAGCGTGGATTTTTAAAGAGAACTTTTTCAAGCAACATGTCACAAACAAGCGTGGATTTTTAAACAAGACTTTTTCAAGCAACATGTCGCCAACAAGCGCGGATTTTTAAACAAGGCTTTTTCAAGCAACATGTCACCAACAAGCGCGAATTATTAAACACACTTTTTCAAGCAACAGGTCACCATTTGGATTTTAAAGAAAATTTTTACAAGCACCCTTCGGCCAACAAGCGTGGATTTTTAAAGAAAATTTTTTCAAGCACCCTTCGGCCAACAAGCCTGGATTTTTAAAGAACATTTTTTCAAGCAGCCTTCGGCCAACAAGCGTGGATTTTTAAAGAAAATTGTTTCAAGCACCCTTCGGCCAACAAGCGTGGATTTTTAAAGAAAATTGTTTCAAGCACCCTTCGGCCAACATGCCAGCATTTTTAAAGAACATTTTTTCAAGCACCCTTCGGCCAACAAGCCTGGATTTTTAAAGACAATTTTTTCAAGCTCCCTTCGGCCAACAAGCGTGGTTTTTTAAAGAAAATTTGTTCAAGCACCCTTCGGCCAACATGCCTGGATTTTTAAAGAAAATTTTTTCAAGCACCCTTCGGCCAACAAGCATGGATTTTTAAAGAAAATTTTTTCAAGCACCCTTCGGCCAACAAGCCTGGATTTTTAAAGACAATTTTTTCAAGCACCCTTCGGCCAACAAGTCTGGATTTTTAAAGAAAATTTTTTCAAGCACCCTTCGGCCAACAAGCGTGGGTTTTTAAAGAAAATTTTTTCAAGCACCCTTCGGCCAACAAGCGTGGATTTTTAAAGAAAATTTTTTCAAGCACCCTTCGGCCAACAAGCGTGGATTTTTAAAGAAAATTTTTTCAAGCACCCTTCGGCCAACAAGCGTGGATTTTTAAAGAAAAATTTTTCAAGCACCCTTCGGCCAACAAGCCTGGATTTTTAAAGAAAATTTTTTCAAGCACCCTTCGGCCAACAAGCGTGGATTTTTAAAGACAATTTTTTCAAGCACCCTTCGGCCAACAAGCGTGGATTTTTAAAGACAATTTTTTCAAGCACCCTTCGGCCAACAAGCGTGGATTTTTAAAGACAATTTTTTCAAGCACCCTTCGGCCAACAAGCGTGGATTTTTAAAGAAAATTTTTTCAAGCACCCTTCGGCCAACAAGCCTGGATTTTTAAAGAAAATTTTTTCAAGCACCCTTCGGCCAACAAGCGTGGATTTTTAAAGAAAATTTTTCAAGCACCCTTCGGCCAACAAGCGTGGATTTTTAAAGAACATTTTTTCAAGCACCCTTCGGCCAACAAGCGTGGATTTTTAAAGAAAATTTTTTCAAGCACCCTTCGGCCAACAAGCCTGGATTTTTAAAGAAAATTTTTTCAAGCACCCTTCGGCCAACAAGCCTGGATTTTTAAAGAAAATTTTGTCAAGCACCCTTCGGCCAACAAGCCTGGATTTTTAAAGAAAATTTTTTCAAGCACCCTTCGGCCAACAAGCCTGGATTTTTAAAGAAAATTTTTTCAAGCACCCTTCGGCCAACAAGCGTGGATTTTTAAAGAAAATTTTTTCAAGCACCCTTCGGCCAACAAGCGTGGATTTTTAAAGAAAATTTTTTCAAGCATCCTTCGGCCAACAAGCCTGGATTTTTAAAGAAAATTTTTTCAAGCACCCTTCGGCCAACAAGCCTGGATTTTTAAAGAAAATTTTTTTAAGCACCCTTCGGCCAACAATCGTTTATTTTTAAAGAAAACATTTTCATGAAACATGTCACCAACAAGCGTGGATTTCTAAAGAAAACATTTTCATGGAACATGTCACCAACAAGCGTGGATTTTTTAAGAAAACATTTTCATGCAACATGTCACCAACAAGCGTGGATTTTTTAAGAAAACATTTTTATGCAACATGTCGCCAACAAGCGTGGATTTTTTAAGAAAACATTTTCATGCAACATGTCACCAACAAGCGTGGATTTTTTAAGAAAACATTTTTATGAAACATGTCACCAACAAGCGTGGATTTTTTAAGAAAACATTTTCATGCAACATGTCACCACCAAACGTGGATTTTTTAAGAAAACATTTTCATGCAACATGTCGCCAACAAGCGTGGATTTTTTAAGAAAAAATTTTCATGCAACATGTCACCAACAAGCGTGGATTTTTTAAGAAAACATTTTCATGCAACATGTCACCAACAAGCGTGGATTTTTTAAGAAAACATTTTCATGCAACATGTCACCAACAAGCGTGGATTTTTTAAGAAAACATTTTCATGCAACATGTCAACAACAAGCGTGGATTTTTTAAGAAAACATTTTCATGCAACATGTCACCAACAAGCGTGGATTTTTTAAGAAAACATTTTCATGGAACATGTCACCAACAAGCGTGGATTTTTTAAGAAAACATTTTTATGAAACATGTCACCAACAAGCGTGGATTTTTTAAGAAAACATTTTTATGAAACATGTCACCAACAAGCGTGGATTTTTAAAGAAAACATTTTCATGCAACATGTCACCAACAAGCGTGCATTTTTTAAGAAAACATTTTCATGCAACATGTCACCAACAAGCGTGGATTTTTTAAGAAAACATTTTCATGCAACATGTCACCAACAAGCGTGGATTTTTTAAGAAAACATTTTTAGGCAACGTTTCACCAACTAGCGTGAATTTTTAAACAATAGTTTTTCAAGCAGCATGTCACCAACAAGCGTGAATTTTTAAGCAAGACTTTTGCAAGCAACGGTGTCACCAATGCTTTTTCGGCCAACAACAGTGGTTTTTAAACAAGACTTTAAGCAACATGTCACCAACAAGCGTGGATTTTTAAACAAGACTTTTTCAAACAGCATGTTACCAACACGGTGCCGTCGTGGTGCAATGGTATGCACGCCCGCCTTGCACGCAGAAGGTCGGGTGTTCGATTCCCCGGCCAGGCAACATCAAACATTTTTCAACGGTGGCAAAATACCCCTCAGTAATGTTGGCGACATTTCCTGAGTATTTCAGCCTTGAAAAACTTCTCCATAAGTGGTGTCTTAAGACACGCCGTTCGGACTCGGCGATAAACAGCCTTTTTCAAGCAACATGTCACCAACAAACGTGGATTTTTCAACAAGACTTTCACAATCAACATGTGACCACCGAGCGTGAATTTTTAAACAAGCCTTTTTCAAGCAACATGTCAGCAACAAACGTGGATTTTTTCAACAAGACTTTTTCAAGCAACATTTCAGCAACAAGCGCGGATTTTTAACCAGGCTGTTTCAAGCAACATGTCACTAACAAGCATGGATTTTAAACAAGACTTTTTCCAACAACATGTCACCAACAAGCATGGATTTTTAAACAAGACTTTTTCAAGCAACATGTCACCAACAAGCGTGGATTTTTAAACAAGACTTTTTCAAGCAACATGTCACCAACAAGCGTGGATTTTTAAAGAAAATTTTTTCAAGCACCCTTCGGCCAACAAGCGTGGATTTTTTAAGAAAACATTTTCATGCAGCATATCACCAACAAGCGTGATTTTTTAAGCAAGACTTTTGCAAGCAACCTGTCACCAATAAGCGTGGATTGTTAAACAAGACTTTTCAGCACAATGGTTCACTGGTATGCACACCCGCTTTGCACGCTGAAGGTCGTGGGTTCGATTCCCCGGCTAGTCAACATCAAATTTCCAACGGTGGCAAATACCCTTCAGTAACGTTGGCGACATTTTCTGAGTATTTCAGCCATGTTTATGGCCGAGTTCGGACTCGGCGATAAACAGTAGGTCCCATATCATTGAGCTAATGTGAATCGGGGTGTACTCATTGATATGAGAGAAGTCTCCATTGTCCCGTATGGAATGTTTGTGGAACAATCAAAAAAACTTGTTCAATCACCATGTGACAAAATCAAATTTGTTCTCAGCACCATTGCTTCCAAATATTTTCTTTAGATCTCCTCTTTAATAACCCTTTCACAGATATACGATGGCCCCTCATGAAGCTCTCCATTTGTTTCATAAATTAAAATATTTCATTGTATTTTATTTTTCTTTATCCTTAAGAGATCTGCTTTGGTGGGTTTTTGTTTGCATTCAATCTTTTTTACGGCAGCAGATTTAGTTCGGTTTTTATTAGGTCCATTCATTGTTTGCGGTATCGTGTGCGGTATCGAAAGAGCAAAATCAGAAGATTAAGTTGTCATTTTGCCTTAAAAAGAGTGTTTCAATCTGCTTGTTTTTTGCTTCTTCGGTGGAATCTTTATCTAACTTTGAAAATGAGATCGTTTCTATTGCTGCCTTAATATGCTGGGAGGGAAGGAGCAGAGTGACCTGCTTATGGCTTTTGGCAATGAGGATTTAATTTTTTGTTGTTTAGACTGCAAATTAAGTTACATCAAATGTTATTGTTGTTGTTGGCAATCGATTTTTTCGTTTCTTGATTACCTATTGAATTTTTTTCCGTAATGAATTTATTAGGACCGCCGCTCATCCGATCATTATGGTGTAACATTAGATCAATGCAATGTTCAGCAGTAACAAAAAACTGCCATGGGAAATTGTAATCTGCCTTTGTTGTGGTGAACTGATGTTCGATGCCACAGGAGTTCTCCTCTCTATTCAGATTGGCATTGTGGGTTTAGAGGTTACCTGTTGTTGCCTGCCATTGCCATAATGGCATGGTTTAGCTAAGGAAAAAGTCAATTATGTTATCAAATTGTTCTATCTGCACAATGACAGGTTACATGTTTGGCCGACTACACACATGGGCGTTCTAAGCTGTTTTCAGTACATCTTCTTTGTGAATATGGATTTTTTTCCTGGTTAATTCGGAAAACTGGATTATGAGACTGTTAGAAAAATGACAAGACATTTGGAGAGAAATTCTTATTTTGGGGAGTTTAAAGAAAAACTTGTTTCGGCATGATGAAGTTGGATTTTAACAGAAAAGTCCCCCAGAGTTTCAGGGACGACAATCGGGATAAATTATCATTGACGGAAGAGGAGGAAGCATTGGAGAAGGAAATATAAAACCGCCAAGCCAGTACATCTTAGGCAGAAAGCATTGGAAGAAGGCAAGGGAGAATCATATATCAAAAAAATAGATTGCTTGCCGGTACCTCCGGTAACCTCCAAAAATGACAAAGCAAAGGAAGTAATGGATAAAAAATTGTAGCGAAGCACACTATTTTATTGCTGTTAATAAGGTTCCAAAGAACGTATTTCCCTGGCTAAGGGGAAATTTCCTATAAGCAAACTAACCACTTCAAGTGCAGGACAAGGGTCGATACAGCTATGGAGATAACCCCCAGTCGTTATCTCCATAGCTGTATCTCTTGTTCTGTTGGTAGTATAGCTTTGAAAAATCTACAGAGTGGAAAGGCTGAAAATTCCCCATCCACCTCAAAGGGAAATCCAAAGGTAATAATTAAGTATCAACATGTGATATGGTTTTCAGAAGTTACATCAGCCACTCCTCTGTCATGTTACAGAACCCAGAAATGCGAAGAATGCACCTAAATTAATCGAGATGGTTTTGTTGAGCTCCTCAGCTCCAAAACCCATACCAGGGCAGTATGGCTTGGAGAAATCCGTATAGTGGAAAGACTGAAGGTAAATCATACCTTTGAGGTGTATGAAATTCAAAGGTGATAATTATGTATCAACCTGTGTAATGGTTTTCAGAACTTTATCTCACCCACTCATTGCAAAATGCAAATCCTCGGTCAAGGCGGCTAAGTCACAAAACCCAAAAAAAAGCGAAGGCAGCACCTAAATTCATCGAGACGGTTTCGATGAGCTCTTCAGCTGTCTCACTTCCCAAAACCCATACCAGGGCGATGGAGGTGAGATAGCTAGCCACTGTCAATGATGGCATTGGGACAGCATCGTTCACTTTAAAGTCCGCAGTCGTCCCACCCGAAACCACGAATGGTGGTCATGCAGAGGATTACATCGTCTGATGAACAACAGCCTTTCGTGAAGAAGTCGACACTATCACAGCCGATTCATTCGTATGCCTCCGTGACGATGACGTTCAGTGAGAAGATATGTACTGAAGATACCAAAATCCCTTTATTTATTGCATCTACGCCGCGTGAAGCTTAGCTCTTGGCAGGAACCACGCTCTTCTAATTCGAAACATGTTGACAATGTTGTACGACGAATTGCCCCCAATGATCTCAGACTAGCGATCATTGAATTCCACTGATCCCAATGGGAGCATCAGCGATTGTCATTGGTTGAGGGTCATCTCGAGGACATTCTCATCTCAGACTTTGTGGATTGTACTACTCAGGAAGTCAGCCCTGTTCAAGGGAGTCGAAGTCACCAACTACGAGAATAGGGATTGGCATTGGCTAATTTTTGAGGAGCAGAAACCTGGCGGATGCACCTGTTGCTGAGATTTAGTATGGGATGATAAACGTCGAACGGATGTTTAACTTCGGATTAGGAAGGTAATGCTTTTGGATCCCTACGAAAGGTCAGTGCTTAGTCCTGTACATCTCAGAAACTTTGCTCGTCTAATCGGAATCGGTGATAATGCTGTGCGACTGTTGGTCCCGAATGATCCAAGAGTTGCAATCATAGACAAGGTTGGTCCCAATAGGTGTAACAGTATATTTTTTAGCTATCTTGTTCTGATTCCTCTGCGTCCAATTTCAATAATTCTGTATTCTGCATTGGTTGAGTCTATAAAGGATCAGGACAGAACATACGTAGAACATGTGTTAGTTATCGTGCCTTCAATTGGGCCCAATATGAGGCGAATGGATCGTCCGGATCTTAACTAGGATAAAACCACTCGTGTTTACCTTGCAGTTGGCGTTCTTCTGCTACTATGGATGGGGGCGGTCTCCGAGTACGGCATTCATACTGTACCTTTGTACTGCCTGCGCAGTATGAATGCTAATCAAGCCTCTTGATAGGCTCGTTAATCTAGAGGTTATCCTTGTACCTTTGCACTTCTCTCTCTCCCCCTACCCAGATCCACTAGATCGTGGCAGGTATGCTCACGGCGGTAATACCCAAACAGATAGTGTATCGATAACATTTTGTTGTGCTGATGTACCGGTAAAATCTCCATCTCCTTATGAACATAGTCCACTGATGTTATGAAAAGGCACCCTGTTGCAATCCTCAGGGCATGTTTGAATATTCTTCCACTGCATAGCGGTAGCATTTGCATACCACAGTGGCTCCGCATAGCTTAACTCAGACCGGCCTATTGCTTGATATGAGGTCAGCAAGGCTACTTTGGCTTGAGAACCTTGTTCCTAATTCTGATTATTCTCACAAATAGCTGAGGCTTGCGCGGACGACTTAAATATGCTGTCGAATGTTACACCCAATGTCTTGGATTAATTAGTGCTCGGAATCAGGACACCATTGACCAATATGTTCAGGGGGAACCTCCAGGTTGACTGAAATGGACAGTGTGGCATGGATTTAGCGGTGGATATTTTCATAATTCTCGGATGGACGATTGGACCCGACACCAAGATCGTACAATCATCCGCATACATTACTGAAGGCTAGAAGGAATTCTTTTCTATACTCTCGAACAGCTTGGCATAGTTGACGGTATCAAAGGACTTAGATAGACC
Organism: Musca autumnalis; assembly: GCF_047663935.1. Taxonomy (NCBI): domain Eukaryota; kingdom Metazoa; phylum Arthropoda; class Insecta; order Diptera; family Muscidae; genus Musca; species Musca autumnalis. The sequence goes on from NW_027411644.1 coordinate 79,478,482, forward strand.
AAGAGCCATCATAACTGCTTGATCGCACTGCCTGTTCTTCTTCAGTCCTCGACTGATGTGTGTGGATATGGCGTGAAATGCTGTTGCAGTGCTGTGCATTTTCTGGAATCCATGCTGATGTTGAGCAACTGTGAAGCTGCTACTCATCATGGGGAGCAGTTGTGCCTCTAGAATCTTTGTTACTGGCGACAAGAGGGATATACGATACACCTCTCCTGGCATTCTTGCCTGGCTTCAGTAGTGGGACCACCCTGCCAAGTTTAGAGGCTTCTGGTACAATATGGGTGGCTAACGATAGATTGAGGACACTTCTTAAATGAACCCGGGATCATCAAGTTCCTTAGCACAGTCTTCTTCGCACTATCACTATCGGAGTGCTATATAAATTGACGGTTGACATAACAAGCGCAACTCTGCACATCTGTCACTATCACGCCGTGGAAAGTAACAAACGTTCCATCATCATTCTGTCCCGGATTCGAGCGTGATTTAATCGTTACCCACAATTTATTTAATGGTATACTAATGTTACATTGCTTCAGATGCTTCAGCCTTTTGACTTCAATAGTAAGTTCTCCCACTCTTGGATCTTCAGGTTTTGTACGACGAAGCTTACAGTGCGAAATTTTGTCTGATTTATGGTATACGACCAGCATATATGTGACAAGCAGTTGTGATGATGTCCACGAAAATTCTCTTAGCTACCCGAGAATCTGAGGGAATGGACAGGATATTGAAGCGGTGATTTGTAAATTCTCCGGACCCTTGCTGATCATATTTTAAATGGTTTAGAAAAGTACAGCGTTCAGAGCTTATAAAGTCGGGTGGCCTTTTAACGGAGACGTTGGTTAGAAAACGGTCTAAACCAAATGAAATAACGGGTTGCCAGGACACGTCATTTATCAGACAATAGTGACGTCTGGAGAACTGTGGCAATCTCCTCTTATCCTCGTAAACACATTAAGCACCTCTACCTCAGCAGTCCCCACTTAACTGCTGCCCCATACATTCAATGTATGGGTCTATTTAGTCATGCTTAAGCGATGTAGGTCTGTACTGATGAAATTAGCGTATAAAGAACTCAAGTCCTCCTACGATTATCGGCAAAACTTTGTGACCATCGCAATGTTGCAAGCTGTAGGTGACGGTGAGTTTGGTTTCCTGGATCGCGGCGATCATAGTGTTCTTTACACTCATAAAGTCTTAAGTTTCGCTGACTTTGTTGTGGAGATCGTTGCTATTGAAGCGCAGGAACGATGCATTTCTGTGGCGCTGACCAACAACATATGGTGTTAGATGCTGCGTTCGTTGGCGCTGGGGAGACAGCGGCGATGTCTTGTATTCCGACGAAGATGAATTTTACAACGAAGTTGAAGACACTCGGAGAGATGATTTGGCACAACAAGCAGCAACATAACTCCTATCGCTGTAGTCCTGGAAGCGGTTAAGACCGGTGCACCCATGCCCTACATCCATTCCAATTCACTGATGTTGATATGTGGAACAGAACGGATCAAAAAAGCAAGGAAAAGGCATTCCGGGATATATTGCCGCTCCAACGATTGCAAACACACATTTGTTGATATGACAGCCCTTAGTCGAAAAAGTTGAGCGAAAACTACTCCGCTTTTTTGTGGAAACTAACGCGTCTCGGCTGGGACAGATATGGGATGTTCACCGAGGACCGCATTCACATGATAGTTGTTTATGGCGTCTGCGACTGAATCCGTTTGAATGTTATTTGAACATGCTTGAGTTTAGCCTGTCTTTCTAGATCTGATAGGCCTAGACCACCATATGGTGATTAGGATGTGCTAAAGGAACTATTTGGAACTATCAAGTTCCTTTCGCAGTTCCAATGGCCCACATTTTTTCTTTGAACAAACTGCGTATACTTACTATCACACTCATACGTTTTGGAACTAGGAACTAGATTGCCCAACTCTAGTCCTCTGAAGACATGAGTTTTCAGGGCGGCGGAATATTTTTCTATCGCGTCTAGTCTTGTAGATAGTCCACCGAAGACATGAGTTGTCAGGGCGGCGGAATATTTTTCCATCGCGACGCATTTATATTCACGGACGAAACTGACCCTGCATCGCTTTCCACACAGTGTTATATCTGGTCAACAAGGTTTCTTTATTTACATCCCATGTGCTGCCGGCTAGCTACTTGAGCACTTTGTTCCTATATCTCAGCTTGCTGTATCAGATAGCTGTGGCATGCGCGGACAACGTGAACATACTGTCGAATATGACACCTAGAATTTTGAGGTAGTTTGTGGTCGGAATTCTGCAACCATCGACCAAGACATTCATCTCTGTTCTCATCTCTGCAGTCCATGTAGTGGACAGAGTGGCCGCAGATTTAGTGGCGGATATTTGGATATTCCTCTCGTGGACAAATGTGGTACGATCAGTCAAATAGAAATTCAAATACGTACCTGACGCCAATCAGTGTAAAATCATCCACATACTTTACGATCTCAATGCTGTCTGGAGGGGGCGAAGTACAAATGATGTAGAGGCTAAACAGTTCCGGAGATATCACCCCACTTTGGGGAACTCCGTGTTTCACGCTACAGCGCTTGGACTTCTTGTTCCTGAATTCAACGTACGAACACGGCTTGCTCTGGTTAAGTTCTTGATGTGGAGTGTGGAGATGGCGTGCATCTCTGTTGTCGTGATTTGCTGCTTATGCAACCCATGTTGATGGTCGGCAAGTGGAATGCTAATTCTAACGCTGAGGAGGACTAAAGCCTCAAGGGAGGCTTGCTACGGGCGACAAAACTGAAATCGATCTGTACCATTCACCTTTGTTGGCATCCTTGTTTGGCTTCAGTCATTTTCCAGACTTCGGGAACGATGTGGGTGGCTAGCGATTGATTGAGAACTTTAGTGAGATACTCGACTCCCGGCAGTTTCCAGAAATGGAGATTCCATCAGGGCCCAACGCATTGGATGATTTTGCGTTCCTGGTGACATTCGCAACATCACACATTGTAAATTGTGGTGGTTACTCCTCGGAAGGGACAAATCTAATGCGACGTACTACTGTTTTCTTTGCCCTGTCACCCCCGGGGTGCTCGACGAACTGTCAATTGAAATAACTTGCTCATCTCTTCGTATAAGTCTGCGTAACGTCGCCAAACGTGACTGAGGTAATATCTTCCTTCTTTCCAGGGTTCGACAGTTCGTAACCGAACTGTTATTCCGCCCCCAATATTGCAACTCTTCAGATGATTAAACCATTTGTTCCGCTTTTGCTCACCGAACAATCCGTTAACTACCAGTGTCAGGACATTGACTCTGGGATCACAGGGGTGGGCACGACATAGATCATCACGTTCATTTACTAATCCCGTCACCTCCGCTGGGAAGCTTGGTCTCACTTGTAGTATTCAACCAGCTGGTATATGACGAGCGGCTGCAGCAGTGATGATGTCTAGGAACGTCCTTTCTCTTACCCGAACATCAGAAGGGTGATTACTGAACTCTCTCATCAACTCTACCTCGGCAGTTCTACCCCGCCTCACTGTTACTCCCATGCATTCTATGTACGGGTCATTAGAGTCAGGCTGAATCGAGATAGGAGAAATAGGAAAACTAATCCCTCACCTCCAATTCTGGTGCGATCCTTCCACAGTACGATGTAGCCATCACAACTCTGTAAGCTGCAGTTGTTGCTGAGCTTGGTTCACTGCACCGCTGCACAGTGGTTCAGGAATCGATTTTCCTGAACAGAACCCCAATTTTTTGTCGTCACCGATTGACAATTTCTATATGGGATTCGATAGTAAACATATTGAAACTAAGGAAACCCAAAAATTAGGTCAAAATCTTGGAAGGTGTGGGCGTGGCGTGCTCCTAAAGACGACCATTTTTAGCAATTTTGGAAAATACGTCATTTTTGCAAATTTCTGGAGAAAGAAATAGCTGCTTATCGGAAACTATAATGCCGGTCATACACTATGGGCATGCAGGACAGCATTTGTAATAGTATTAGTAAATTTTGAAGTTTTTGTCAATGTATTTGGGAGTAGTTTTGGCAGGATTGAAATCAAAATAGTTTTGATTTTGTAAATGAACCCCTTTCAATCCGATGAATTTTGTTTATTTTCCAAGTAACCAACAAATAATTTTTGAAAACAACAAATATTATTTGTGAGGAAATTAAAAATTTGGAAAACTTCAACCAAAAATCGAGTTCTGGAGGAAACTTCATCATTTTTGCAATATGGATTGAAGAAATGCCACACACTATTCAATCACACACTTACACAAGGGTTCATCGGTTGCTGTCCTGCATGCCCATAGTGTATGCCCGGCATAACATTTATTGTGTTCATTGTTTTTTTTTTATTATGCTGGCCATACACTATGGGCATGCAGGACAGCAACCGATGAACCCTTGTGTAAGTGTGTGATTGAATAGTGTGTGGCATTCCTTGAATCAATATTGCAAAAATGATGAATTTTCCTCCAGAACTCGATTTTGGGTTGAAGTTTTCCAAATTTTTAATTTCCTCACAAATAATTGGTGTGTCTTTTTACTTACTAAATGTTGCTGAAACAATTTTTTCAGCAACTTTTCCTTTATACAACTGTCAAAATCTGCAACATTAGTAATAATTATTACAAATTATCGAGTACGCAGACAGGCATAATATTTGTTGTTTTCAAAAATTATTTGTTGGTTACTTGGAAAATAAACAAAATTCATCGGATTGAAAGGGGTTCATTTACAAAATCAAAACTATTTTGATTTCAATCCTGCCAAAACTACTCCCAAATACATTGACAAAAACTTCAAAATTTACTAATACTATTACAAATGCTGTCGTGCATGCCCATAGTGTATGCCCGGCATTAGGTAGGTAGGATTGTTGTCTTTCAGAATCGTCTCAATAAATTACCGTAGCGTTTACACGATGTGAGCTATTTTATTTTTTCTCAGCTACTAAATTTTAGTGAAATTCCAACTTTGGTGGATTAGAAATTTTAGGGAACTTGGAAACCGCAAGTCCTATCGACATGGGACAAAAGAAAATGTTGTAGCTATGAAAATTCTCTACAAGATTGTTCTTTATGGTATTTTCGTAGATTTTACAATTTTTGAAATATACAAGTTCAAATTGTGACAATTCACTGGCTGTTTCGTCTCCTTACAAAACAATGTTAAGACTGCAATTTCCCAACTTAAACTTATATATCTAAAAATGGTACAACCTAGTAAAAAATTACAAAAGCCACCCTTGTAGAGAATTTTTACAGCTATAAGATTTTCTCTAGTCCCATTTCGATAAGACTTACCGTTTTCAAACAAATCGTGAAACTTAACCTAAAAACCCTAAAAATGTGACCTGGACTTCTATATGGCAAAAATGGTAAAGCCTACGAAAATATCACAAAGCTCAATCTTATACAACAATCGATTAGTTGTCAATGAGAGCCGTACCTAAAATTTTCTGAGCGACATTTTTGCAGAACATTTCGAAGCTGAAAAACGTCATCTTGTGATTCTCTTGTAGCGGCTCTTAAAATAAAGGACGAAAAAGACATTGAAGGAAGCGAGTTAGAAGGTCAAAGTGCTCTACGAAAATAATCCTCATTCGATTAGACTGAAGACATGTCATCTCAAAAATATGCTAAGGCAACAGTGAACAAAGATATAACGCTAATTCCTGATGGCTTACAGGGTCTCTAGCAAAAACTTTATCACGCCGGCTCACGGCGGTTCTGTCCTTCGGGGTTCTTAATATACTCACCAAGGGCTTTCATCTCCAAAAGGAATTATCTCTGCCCCAAAATTTGTGTTCACAGTGTAATTACAATTAAAACGCTCCCCTCTAACCACACGCAGAGAAAAAATATTTTTCGCTTTTGTTGGAATAAAAATATCAATTTTTGTTCCAAAATTGTATTTGTTTTGTTCAAGCATTGCATTGCAAATCCAAAAATACAATCTTTTGCTCCAAACATAAAAAACAAAAACAACTTACGGAATTCCGCAATATTGTAAAAATCATTAACAATACCGATTGGTAGGAACTATCATAATCTAGAATTTTTACAAAAAATATTGTCTTTTAAAAAAATCGCTTTTGTTGTAGTTTTAAATAGGTATTGTTATTTTGTTTTTTCAGTAGATACACAATTTTGGATTGAAAATGTCTATTATTAGTTCAAAAATACATATTTTTGACTATACTCTCTCCCGTTAACTTGTTGAGTTTTTGCTCTGGATTCTAGTCGCTGCATTCTTGTTTTGCTCTCTTTAGTTTATGTGTGGCAGCCGGGGAAGTTATTTGTGTTTGGACATTCTTTGTCCCTAATTAGTTTTTGTTTGGCAGTCAAAGAAAATGGACCAAAACATGTAAAACATTAGTGATTATAAACTCAGAAAAACAACATTCCAAGACAAAAATGCAAAAAAATCTAATAATAAAAGTGTCATACATTATTAAATCTATTGAATTCTTTATTATTTTAAAACTGTCGGTGTTTTCTTTTTTATGGCGTTATCTACTTTTGCCATGTAGGTTTTGTTTTGTTTTTGGTTTTCTCATGTGTTTTTGTGAAGCGGTAAATATAAAAGTGGTGGTTGAAGCAGAATTTGCGTTGCAAGGAGATATTAAAGAAGAATTCCGATAATTCATACATCTTTGACACAATAAAATAAATTTTCTTGAAAACGTCGATCCCTTTTGGGTTCTTTTTGTACTGAATAATGTTTACAACACGCGTTTGTAGTTTTGACCAAAACTTTTGTAAATATAGATAATTTTATCTCAACTGTTCTGAATTCTAACAATATTTATTGTCCATTTTTACCAATACTATTTTTCATTGTTGTTTGACACCACCTCTTTTGAATCTCTTCTTCTACTATCGTATGTAGGTTGTTATGTGTGTGTGTTTTGTGGAGAGCTAAAAACAAAAAAGGTGGTTGAAACTTATTATACGAAGAGAAAATAGAAATAGTTTTTTTCCTAAATTTGAGTTCTTGTGAACGAATTGTCGGAATTCTATTTTAATTTAAAATATAAAGAGCGCGTTGCAACAGTCTAATAATTTTTGCAATGCATGCTCAATGAAAACCAAAGAAAAGACTATTGCTGACACTTGTATTTTATTTCGTAGTTTTGTGTGTCTGTTTTTAACTAACTTCATGATGCTATTTTTTTATTTAGCGGGTTAAGGAGTGTTTTGCTGCAGACTTTTTAAAATTAGTTAAGAAAACATAAAGCTAATCAACGACAGCTGAAGTGGACATTTTTAATAAGAATACTCTCTAAACCAGTTATATTCAGTAATTTGGTGCAACAATACATTTCTTCAACCGATTTTGTTTTGGGCATAAAATTAATTAGTAAGTATCTTCTTTTTGTACTTTTACTAAGCGATATTTCTAACATATTTTCTTTTTTTATTTAGCTTCAAATTGTACTAACGACTTGGATTCACAATTTTCCTGACCGAATAAATCACAATAAATAGTTTACCAACATGCTTTATTTGCACATCAATCTATGTTCAACTAAATAAAATTAGCGTCAATTGAAATTAAAATTATCTCATATCAGGTTTATTTAAAATTTTTAAAAATCATATATGAAATAAATAATAAAATGAAACTTTTTATATTTTTTTAAATGTAACACATTAAAAAGGTAGGTATGCAATTTTTATTCCAACCATTTCGCCTTGCAACAATAAGTATTGTTACTTCTGACCAAAACTATTGTGAATTGCAAAAATAAATATTGTTACTTCTGACCGAAACTATTGTAAGTTCTAACAATATTTATTGTCCATTTTGACTAAAACTATTGTGAATTGCAAAAATAAATATTGTTACTTCTGACCGAAAATATTGTAAGTTCTAACAATATTTATTGTCCATTTTGACAAAAACTATTGTTAATTGCAACAATAAATATTGTTACTTCTGACCAAAACTATTGTAAGTTCTAACAATATTTATTGTCTATTCTGACCAAAACTATTGTAAATTGCAACATTAAATATTGTTAATTCTGACCAAAACAAATGTAAGTTCTAACAATATTTATTGTCCACTTGGACCAAAACTATTGTGAATTGTAACAACATAAATTGTTACCTCTAACCAAAACTATCGTACTTACATGTTTGGTCCAAAGCGTTATAGTGTCAAAGTGACAATACATATTTATATTTAGAACACATAATATAGTCCAGTGTGACAATAACGATTGTTGGATTGACAATACTACATAAGGAATCCAACAATATGTTAACAATATATATTTTGCTCTTGGAATATTGTTGGATCAAACATATTTTTTCTCTGCGTGCAGGACAAAATCCCCATAACTTTCCTTACAATTTTCACAAACATTTCTAACTCTCCGCCAAACACATTTTCACGCTAATCGCCAAAAAAGTAAATACTAGTATTTTTAAGCTTTTAGTAAATTACAACAATTAATCATACGCTCCATAACGAACAAAAGTCCCAAATTGGAAACGGCTGCGACGACGACTACAATGTTTAACGCTGTATTTAACCCGCCGAACCTGTTCGAGTCAAGAGATTTTTTTCCTACTTATTGACCACAGTTGCCAACATCAAGTAAGAGCCAGGCAGCAGACAGCATCAGTGCCAAAACTGTTTGTTGTTGGCAAATAAATGTTAACATTAACAACAACGGCAACAACGGCAACAACTACAACTTCTTAACGTTAATGCGGGCAATTACCAAAACGTCTATGGAAGAGAAAGAACGAGAGACCGTTCGCACAACGCAAAGTGCGGATGAGTTAAATGTACAACATTTACAAAATATAGAATTATTCTGCAGCTATTGTTGTGTTTAGGTTGTTTAGTTGTTGTTTTGCATTGTCGAATCGTAATACTGCCAAAAACATTGCAAATTTATAGCTTAAGTAGACGATGGTGCTGGCAGACGGACGGAGAGACAGACCGTCAATTGTTTCCTTTCCAAGAAATAACAAAATAAAATACTTCGCATGTGGAATGTTTATTTTTTTTTTTTTTTTTTTGTTCTTCTTCATCTTTTTCTTTCGCCTGAGCTAAAGAGCCTGTTGCGAAAGAAGTTCTTCGAATATTGAGATGTGCATTTGCGGGGAAAAGCACAGAACAGAAACGAATGTGGTTAACATAAGCTTAAATAACATCAATCTTCATGGCTTAAATGAACAATAAAACAAATAAATTGTAAACAGAAACAAAATAAGTAGCTAGCCGGGTAGCTGAGGAACCAACGGAATGGATATGTAACGAAAGGTTTACGTCCTACAGAATTGTTAGTAATTGTTCGTAACGCTTAGTGGTCTAATGGCCGATGAAAAAATATTCACTAAAAAATCCACGTTTATTGGTCTGATGGCCGATGAAAAAATATTCACTAAAAAATCCACGTTTATTGGTCTGATGGCCGATGAAAAAATATCCATTAAAAATCCACGTTTATTTGTCTGATGGCCGATGAAAGAATATTCATTAAAGGATCCACGTTTATTGGATGAAAAAATATTCACTAAAAAACCAACGTTTATTTTTCTGATGGCCGATAAAAAATATTCATTAAAAAAATATAAAAATAAAAAAATATTTTTTTAAAAAATCCACGTTTATTGGTCTGATGGCCGATGAAAAAATATTTTTTTAAAAAATCCACGTTTATTGGTCTGATGGCCGATGAAAAAATATTTTTTTAAAAAATCTACGTTTATTGGTCTGATGGCCGATGAAAAAATATTTTTTTAAAAAATCCACGTTTATTGGTCTGATGGCCGATGAAAAAATATTTTTTTAAAAAATCCACGTTTATTGGTCTGATGACCGATAAAAAATATATTCTTTAAAAAATCCACGTTTATTGGTCTGATGGCCGACGAAAAAATATTCTTTAAAAAATCCACGTTTATTGGTCTGATGGCCGATGAAAAAATATTCATTAAAAAATCCACATGTATTGGTCTGATGGCCGATGAAAAAATATTCATTAAAAAATCCACGTTTATTGGTTTGATGGCCGATGAAAAAATATTCATTAAAAAATCCACGTTTATTGGTTTGATGGCCGATGAAAAAATATTCATTAAAAATCCACGTTTATTGGTCTGATGGCCGATGAAAAAATATTCATTAAAAAATCCACGTTTATTGGTCTGATGGCCGATGAAAAAATATTCATTAATAAATCCACGTTTATTGGTCTGATGGCCGATGAAAAAATATTCATTAAAAAATCCAGTCTGATGGTTCTTGAAAAAATATTCTTTAAAAAATCCACGTTTATTGGTCTGATGACCCTTAAAAAATATTCTTTAAAAAATCCACGTTTATTGGTCTGATGACCCTTAAAAAATATTCTTTAAAAAATCCACGTTTATTGGTCTGATGACCCTTAAAAAATATTCTTTAAAAAATCCACGTTTATTGGTCTGATGACCCTTAAAAAATATTCTTTAAAAAATCCACGTTTATTGGTCTGATGGCCGATGAAAAAATATTCATTAAAAAATCCACGTTTATTGGTCTGATGGCCGATGAAAAAATATTCATTAAAAAATCCACGTTTATTGGTCTGATGGCCGATGAAAAAATATTCATTAAAAAATCCACGTTTATTGGTCTGATGGCCGATGAAAAAATATTCTTTAAAAAATCCACGTTTATTGGTCTGATGGCCGATGAAAAAATATTCTTTAAAAAATCCACGTTTATTGGTCTGATGGCCGATGAAAAAATATTTTTTAAAAAATCCACGTTTATTGGCCTGATGGCCGATGAAAAAATATTTTTTAAAAAATCCACGTTTATTGGCCTGATGGCCGATGAAAAAATATTTTTTAAAAAATCCACGTTTATTGGTCTAATGGCCGATGAAAAAATATTCATTAAAAGATCCACGTTTATTGGTCTGATGGCCGATGAAAAAATATTCACTAAAAAATCCACATTTATTGGTCTGATGGCCGATGAAAAAATATTCATTAAAAAATCCACGGTTATTGGTCTGATGGCCGATGAAAAAATATTCATTAAAAAATTCACGTTTATTGGTCTGATGGCCGATGAAAAAATATTCATTAAAAAATCCACGTTTATTGGTCTGATGGCCGATGAAAAAATATTCATTAAAAAATTCACGTTTATTGGTCTGATGGCCGATGAAAAAATATTCATTAAAAAATCCACGGTTATTGGTCTGATGGCCGATGAAAAAATATTCATTAAAAAATCCACGGTTATTGGTCTGATGGCCGATGAAAAAATATTCATTAAAAAATCCACGTTTATTGGTCTGATGGCCGATGAAAAAATATTCTTTAAAAAATCCACGTTTATTGGTCTGATGGCCGATGAAAAAATATTCTTTAAAAAATCCACGTTTATTGGTCTGATGGCCGATGAAAAAATATTTTTTAAAAAATCCACGTTTATTGGCCTGATGGCCGATGAAAAAATATTTTTTAAAAAATCCACGTTTATTGGCCTGATGGCCGATGAAAAAATATTTTTTAAAAAATCCACGTTTATTGGTCTAATGGCCGATGAAAAAATATTCATTAAAAGATCCACGTTTATTGGTCTGATGGCCGATGAAAAAATATTCACTAAAAAATCCACATTTATTGGTCTGATGGCCGATGAAAAAATATTCATTAAAAAATCCACGGTTATTGGTCTGATGGCCGATGAAAAAATATTCATTAAAAAATTCACGTTTATTGGTCTGATGGCCGATGAAAAAATATTCATTAAAAAATCCACGTTTATTGGTCTGATGGCCGATGAAAAAATATTCATTAAAAAATTCACGTTTATTGGTCTGATGGCCGATGAAAAAATATTCATTAAAAAATCCACGGTTATTGGTCTGATGGCCGATGAAAAAATATTCATTAAAAAATTCACGTTTGATGGCCGATGAAAAAATATTCATTAATAAATCCACGTTTATTGGTTTGATGGCCGATGAAAAAATATTCATTAAAAAATCCACGGTTATTGGTCTGATGGCCGATGAAAAAATATTCATTAAAAAATTCACGTTTATTGGTCTGATGGCCGATGAAAAAATATTCATTAAAAAATCCACGTTTATTGGTCTGATGGCCGATGAAAAAATATTCATTAAAAAATCCACGTTTATTGGTCTGATGGCCGATGAAAAATATTCATTAAAAAATCCACGTTTATTAGTCTGATGGCCGATGAAAAATATTCATTAAAAATCCACGTTTATTGGTCTGATGGCCGATGAAAAAATATTCTTAAAAAAATCCACGTTTATTGGTCTGATGGCCGATGAAAAAATATTCATTAAAAGATCCACGTTAATTGGTCTGATGGCCGATGAAAAAAATATTCTTTAAGAAATCCACGTTAATTGGTCTGATGGCCGATGAAAAAATATTCTTTAAAAAATCCATGATGGCCGATGAAAAAATATTCTTAAAAAAGTCCACGTTTATTGGTCTGATGGCCGATGAAAAAATATTCATTAAAAGATCCACGTTTATTGGTCTGATGGCCGATGAAAAAATATTCATTAAAAGATCCACGTTAATTGGTCTGATGGCCGATGAAAAAAATATTCTTTAAAATATCCACGTTTATTGGTCTGATGGCCGATGAAAAAATATTCTTTAAAAAATCCGCGTTTATTGGTCTGATGGCCGGTGAAAAAATATTCTTTGAAAAATCCGCGTTTATTGGTCTGATGGCCGATGAAAAAATATTCTTTAAAAAATCCACGTTTATTGGTCTGATGACCCTTAAAAAATATTCTTTAAAAAATATTCTTTAAAAAAATCCACGTTTATTGTTGTGGTGGTTGTTGAAAAAATATTCTTTAAAATATCCACGTTTATTGTTGTCGTGGTTATTGAAAATATTCTTTAAAACCCCACGTTTATGGTTGTGATGGTTGTTGAAAAAATATTCTTTAAAAAATCCACGGTTGTTGAAAAAATATTCTTTAAAAATCCACGTTTATGGTTGAGGTGGTTGTTGAAAAATATTCTTAAAAAAATCCACGGTTGTTGAAAAAACCTTCTTAAAAAAATCCACGGTTGTTGAAAAAACCTTCTTAAAAAAATCCACGGTTGTTGAAAAAATATTCTTAAAAAAATCCACGGTTGTTGAAAAAATATTCTTAAAAAAATCCACGGTTGTTGAAAAAATATTCTTTAAAAAATCCACGGTTGTTGAAAAAATATTCTTTAAAAAATCCACGGTTGTTGAAAAAATATTCTTTAAAAAATCCACGGTTGTTGAAAAAATATTCTTTAAAAAATCGACGGTTGTTGAAAAAATATTCTTTAAAAAATCCACGGTTGTTGAAAAAATATTCTTTAAAAAATCCACGGTTGTTAAAAAAATATTCTTTAAAAATCCACGGTTGTTGAAAAAATATTCTTTAAAAAATCCACGGTTGTTGGAAAAATATTCTTTAAAAAATCCACGGTTGTTGAAAAAATATTCTTTAAAAAATCCACGGTTGTTGAAAAAATATTCTTTAAAAAATCCACGGTTGTTGAAAAAATATTCTTTAAAAAATCCACGGTTGTTGAAAAAATATTCTTTAAAAATCCACGTTTATTGGGGCGTTGTTCCTTGAAGAATATTCTTTAAAAATGCACGTTTATTTGGTTGGTTGTCCTTGAAAAATATTTTTTTTTTAAATTTGGTTGGTGTTCCTTGAAGAATATTCTTTAAAAAATCCACTTTTATTGGGTTGGGTGTGCTTGAAATATATTTTTTTTTTAAATTGTGGTGGTGTTCCTTGAAAAATATTCATTAAAAAATCCACGGTTGTTAAAAAATATTCTTTAAAACTCCACGGTAGTTGAAAAAATATTCTTTAAAAAATCCACGGTTGTTGAAAAAATATTCTTTAAAAAATCCACGGTTGTTAAAAAAATATTCTTTAAAAAATCCACGGTTGTTGAAAAAATATTCTTTAAAAAATCCACGGTTGTTGGAAAAATATTCTTTAAAAAATCCACGGTTGTTGAAAAAATATTCTTAAAAAAATCCACGGTTGTTGAAAAAATATTCTTTAAAAAATCCACGGTTGTTAAAAAAATATTCTTTAAAAAATCCACGGTTGTTGAAAAAATATTCTTTAAAAAATCCACGGTTGTTTGAAAAATATTCTTTAAAAATCCACGTTTATGGTTGAGGTGGTTGTTGAAAAAATATTCTTAAAAAAATCCACGATTGTTGAAAAAACATTCTTAAAAAAATCCACGGTTGTTGAAAAAATATTCTTAAAAAAATCCACGGTTGTTGAAAAAATGTTCTTTAAAAAATCCACGGTTGTTGAAAAAATATTCTTTAAAAAATCCACGGTTGTTGAAAAAATATTCTTAAAAAAATCCACGGTTGTTGAAAAAACATTCTTAAAAAAATCCACGGTTGTTGAAAAAATATTCTTAAAAAAATCCACGGTTGTTGAAAAAACATTCTTAAAAAAATCCACGGTTGTTGAAAAAATATTCTTTAAAAAATCCACGGTTGTTGAAAAAACATTCTTAAAAAAATCCACGGTTGTTGAAAAAATATTCTTAAAAAAATCCACGGTTGTTGAAAAAATATTCTTAAAAAAATCCACGGTTGTTGAAAAAATATTCTTTAAAAAATCCACGGTTGTTGAAAAAACATTCTTAAAAAAATCCACGGTTGTTGAAAAAACATTCTTAAAAAAATCCACGGTTGTTGAAAAAATATTCTTAAAAAAAATCCACGGTTGTTGAAAAAATGTTCTTTAAAAAATCCACGGTTGTTGAAAAAATATTCTTTAAAAAATCCACGGTTGTTGAAAAAATATTCTTTAAAAAATCCACGGTTGTTGAAAAAATATTCTTTAAAAAATCCACGGTTGTTGAAAAAATATTCTTTAAAAAATCCACGGTTGTTGAAAAAATATTCTTTAAAAAATCCACGGTTGTTGAAAAAATATTCTTTAAAAATCCACGTTTATTGGGGCGTTGTTCCTTGAAGAATATTCTTTAAAAATGCACGTTTATTTGGTTGGTTGTCCCTGAAAAAATTTTTTTTTTTAAATTTGGGTGGTCTTCCTTGAAGAATATTCTTTAAAAATGCACGTTTATTTGGTTGGTTGTCCTTGAATTTTTTTTTTTTTAATTTGGGTGGTGTTCTTAAAAAATTCCAATTTTATTGGGTTGGGTGTGCTTAAAGTATATTTTTTTTTTAAATTGTGGTGGTGTTCCTTGAAAAATATTCATTAAAAATCCACGTTTATTTTTGGGATAATAATTACCGACTACCCCATTAGCATTACTCCAAAGTAACGAATGGATTATTAAACCCACAATACCGTCCCTTTAACTTCGAAGTACAAAGCAAATCTGTAACCCTGTTGTTTTTTCTAAAATGCGATGCATTACAAGCATTTAAAGATGCAACCAACCGAAAGAAAAGAACATTTAAAAATCGTAAACAGAAGTAAAGTCAATGGCGTTCGGTTTCTTTTCTGTTCCTTTAACGTTGTTCTTGATTTTGTTTTTTATTATTTTTTTAAACAGGGAATAACAAATCGAAATCGAACTACTCTTCTAGTCAAGCAAACACCACCGGACATGGTGGGGTGGGGCATTTAGCCAAGTAGTTGGGTAAAAAGGTTCAGTTGATTTCATTTCATCGCTGGTATTGGGGTGGCCATTACGGTCGCGGTCATCACCATCATCATCAACTTATTTGCAGCTATGTTCCTATATTGTTCAAGCTTAAAAGGTTACCAGCCCAGTGAAGTGAATGACCATGATTTTGAATTTAAAGCCCATGAACAAAAACACCAACACAAAAATAAAGGAGTGTTGTTTTATTTCTGGCGGTGTCTTGGTGTGCCGGCTAGCCAAACAATCAGCCAGCCGACGATGATGGAAAACCTAGCATACGCCGGTGCACCATACTATATGGATAGATAGATGACTGGACACATTGTGGTTAGGGAAAGACCAAAAGACATTGAGCATAGTTTTGTGGTCAAAAGGTTAACATAAGAAAAAACAACAACCCGACAAGAAATAAATAAACAACAAGCGAAGAACATAAACTTGGCAATTGCCACAGTGTTGGGGTGTCGGCTACAAACATCCTCGTGGTATAGGATATATGTATTCGCGTATATTCATGCGTATGTGTGTGTCTGTGGACAAGTTGGCAGTTAAAAAGGTGGCTTATTACATTTGGCATATGTTGCCAACAAGCCAACTGGCAAAATAATCAACAAAACCTGTGAATCACCATGCCGCCCTCCTGCAATCATTGCTTAACCGAATCTAATCAACTCCTTTCATATTGTATTATCTTTAAAGGCAGCACCATTATTTCAGCTCAAAATGAAGAAACCAACAACGATGAAGAAAATATCTGGAAAGGAACGCAACATTATGCCAAGTGATTTTCAGAAAACATGTTCTTAACATTCCATCCATCAAACATTACGAAATGTTTTCTTAGTACAGGATCTACTACGATGGGAGGGTGAATTAAGGTTGTCGAAGGGCTGGACCAACAGACCAATAAACATGGATTTTTTAAAGAAAAATTTTTCAGGGTACACCACCCGAAGAAACGTGGATTTTTATAAGAATAATTTTTCAAAGGAACACCACCCCAATAAACGTGGATTTTTTAGAGAACATTTTTTCAAGGAACACCACTCCAATAAACGTGGATTTTTTAAAGAATATTTTTTCAAGGACCAACACCTCAATAAACGCGGATTTTTTAAAGAATATTTTTCAAGGAACACCACCACAATAAAGTGCATTTATCAAAGAATATTTTTTTGAGGAACACCACCACAATAAACGTGGATTTTTTAAAGAATATTTTTTCAAGGAATAATAATTTTTTAAAAAACACCTCCCGGATAAACGTGGATTTTTAAAAGAATATTTTTTCAAGGAACACCACCCGAATAAACGTGAATTTTTTAAAGAATATTTTTTCAAGGAACACCACCCGAATAAACGTGGATTTTTTAAAGAATATTTTTTCAAGGAACACCACCCGAATAAACGTGGATTTTTTAAAGAATATTTTTTCAAGGAACACCACCCGAATAAACGTGGATTTTTTAAAGAATATTTTTTCAAGGAACACCACCCGAATAAACGTGGATTTTTTAAAGAACATTTTTTCAAGGAACACCACCCGAATAAACGTGGATTTTTTAAAGAATATTTTTTCAAGGAACACCACCCGAATAAACGTGGATTTTTTAAAGAATATTTTTTCAAGGAACACCACCCGAATAAACGTGGATTTTTTAAAGAATATTTTTTCAAGGAACACCACCCGAATAAACGTGGATTTTTTAAAGAATATTTTTTCAAGGAACACCACCCGAATAAACGTAGATTTTTTAAAGAATATTTTTTCAAGGAACACCAACCGAATAAACGTGGATTTTTTAAAGAATATTTTTTCAAGGAACACCACCCGAATAAACGTGGATTTTTTAAAGAATATTTTTTCAAGGAACACCACCCGAATAAACGTGGATTTGTTAAAGAATATTTTTTCAAGGAACACCACCCGTATAAACGTGGATTTTTTAAAAAATATTTTTTCAAGGAACACCACCCGAATAAACGTGGATTTTTTAAAGAATATTTTTTCAAGGAACACCACCCGAATAAACGTGGATTTTTTAAAGAATATTTTTTCAAGGAACACCACCCGAATAAACGTGGATTTTTTAAAGAATATTTTTTCAAGGAACACCACCCGAATAAACGTGGATTTTTTAAAAAATATTTTTTCAAGGAACACCACCCGAATAAACGTGGATTTTTTAAAGAATATTTTTTCAAGGAACACCACCCGAATAAACGTGGATTTTTTAAAGAATATTTTTTCAAGGAACACCACCCGAATAAACGTGGATTTTTTAAAAAATATTTTTTCAAGGAACACCACCCGAATAAACGTGGATTTTTTAAAGAATATTTTTTCAAGGAACACCACCCGAATAAACGTGGATTTTTTAAAGAATATTTTTTCAAGGAACACCACCCGAATAAACGTGGATTTTTTAAAGAATATTTTTTCAAGGAACACCACCCGAATAAATGTGGATTTTTTAAAGAATATTTTTTCAAGGAACACCACTCGAATAAACGTGGATTTTTTAAAGAATATTTTTTCAAATCCACGTTTATTCGGGTGGTGTTCCTTGAAAAAATATTCTGTAAAAAATCCACGTTTATTCGGGTGGTGTTCCTTGAAAAAATATTTTTTAAAAAATCCACGTTTATTCGGGTGGTGTTCCTTGAAAAAATATTTTTTAAAAAATCCACGTTTATTCGGGTGGTGTTCCTTGAAAAAATATTCTTTAAAAAATCCACGTTTATTCGGGTGGTGTTCCTTGAAAAAATATTCTTTAAAAAATCCACGTTTATTCGGGTGGTGTTCCTTGAAAAATATTCTTTAAAAAATCCACGTTTATTAGGATGGTGTTCCTTGAAAAAATATTCTTTAAAAAATCCACGTTTATTCGGGTGGTGTTCCTTGAAAAATATTCTTTAAAAAATCCACGTTTATTCGGGTGGTGTTCCTTGAAAAAATATTCTTTAAAAAATCCACGTTTATTCGTGTGGTGTTCCTTGAAAAAATATTCTTTAAAAAATCCACGTTTATTCGAGTGGTGTTCCTTGAAAAAATATTCTTAAACCACCCGAATAAACGTGGATTTTTTAAAGAATATTTTTCAAGGACCCTAAGACCAATAAACGTGATTTTTTAAAGAATAGTTTTTCAAGGACCCTAAGACCAATAAACGTGGTTTTTTAAATAATAGTTTTTCAAGGACAATCTGACCAATAAACGTGGATTTTTTAAGGAATATTTCTTCAAGGAACACCACCCCAATACACGTGGATTTTGAAAGAATATTTTTTCTAGGAACACCACCCCAATAAACGTGGATTTTTAAAGAATATTTTTCAAGGTACACAACCCCAATAAAAGTGTATTTTTAAAGAAAAAATTTTCAAGGAACACCACCCCAATAAACTTGGATTTTTAAAGAATACTTTTCATGGAACCCCACCCCAATAAACGTGGATTTTTTAAAGAATATTTTTTAAGGAACACCATCCCAAAAAACCTAGATTTTTTTTTAAAGAATATTTTTTCAAGTATTTTTTAAAGAATATTTTTTCAACGACCATCAGACCAATAAACGTGAATTTTTTAAAGAAAATTTTTTAACGAACATCAGACCATTTACCTTTTTAGACTGAAAACTTTTCCCATATCTTCTTTCAACAATCGCATATCAGATTATTTGTTGGCCAACTTTTTCCGCATATCCCCTCCGACTAAGCTTTTCCTAATTGCCGTTTCTTGATAGCATTATAGGGTATTGAAACTTCGTCTTTACCTCAACCTCATATTTCCATTAGCTTTCCCTTAAGTGGTGGTCACTTTGACATTATGGCTCCTCCATTGCAACAACTACAACCGAACAAACAAAAAGTAGATAATGAAGCCCATGATTAATTATAACCATGGCCAAATGACCAAAAAATAACCAACAAATATCTTGATAAAAATTCTTATCCACCCAAAACTGGTAAGTACCCGCCACACACACAATAGCATCCAACATCCTTTTTCGAAGATTATGTTGGTTTGCAGAATCTGTTTTTTTTCTGTTGGTTGTCCATGTGCGTTAAACTGGAAAAACACTTGTCCACCTGATTGCCAATTGTTTCGGACAGGTATTTTGGCAGCGAAAAATGACTAAATGACCAAAAATTAATAACTGTTTACCCACCACCAGCTATGCAAGTTTTCTTTACAGCGAAACTTAAATGGTTAGACAGCCAAACAGTTTCATTGGATATTTATGTGTCTTTGTTGTATTTGTTGTTTAAGTCTGCTGAGTAAATATATTGAGAGGTCTTCTAAAGACAAGAGACCACTGAAGTTTTCTATAGATTTATTGAGGTATTCTATAGTCCGCAGATGATCTCTTGAGGTCTTCTATAGACCGAAGAAGGCGTATTTAGGACTTTAGTAGACTGTAGATGACCTCTTGAGGTCTTCTGTATGTTAAAGAAGATATACAAAGAATACCTGTTAAGGTCTTCTATCGACCGAAGAAGACTTACTGAGGTCTTTTATGGACAAAAGAAAACCTTTTGAGGCAGTAAGGAGAACACCTCTTGAGGTCTTTTGTAGACATACAGAGGCCATTTCAGATCTCCTATAAACAGAAGAAGTCCTGTTGAGGGCGTTTATAGGCAAAAGAAGCCCTCTTGAGGTCTTCTTCAGACCGATAAAGACCACATGGGTATAGACAAAAGAAGATCTTTTGAGGTACTCTGTAGACAACTAACGACTTCTAGACAGAAGAAAATCTTTTGAGGTTTTCTGTACAGAAGAAACGATCTCCAGAGATAGAAGACCTCTTTAAGTCTTCCATGGACAAAAGAAGAGCTGTTGAGGTCTTCTGTAGACCGAGAAATACCACTTACGATCTTCTACAGACAGGAGACCTCTTGAGATCTTCCATCGACAGAAGAAACCCTCTTGAGGTCTCCATAAACTGATGAAAACCACTTGGAGAAGACTTCTAGAAGTCTGCTAAAGACCGAAGAAGACCGCTTGAAGTCTTCTTTAGTCCGAATACAAAAAATGACATCATGGACAGAAAATACCACTTGAGGGCTTTTATAGACAGAAGAATATGTCTTGAGGTCTTCTGTGGATAGAAGAAGACCTCTAGAGAGCTTTTATGTTCCAAAGAAAACGTATTGAAGTCTTCTGTGGACTGAAATATACCTTTTGAGGTCTTCTGTTAACAGAAGAAGGCCTGGTGAAGTCATCTATATAGTTGTTCCACAAACATCCCGGAAGGGACAAGGGAGACTTCTCTTGAGGTGAAGTCTTCTTACTTACTTACTTACTTACTTAGATGGCTTTTATATTAAACAGAGAGGTTATTTTCTTCAGTAGCCTTACGGCACTCCTGCCCGTACCATAGATTTTTAGGTGGTGGTTTTTGGTACCCAAGCACAGATTTTGCGGCACTTTGAAGTGAGTGGGCTATTCTTTGCCACTGCGCTTTCACATTATCGGGACAAGCTGTGCCGCCTTCCAGCATGTGAGTCAGTTGAGCGGAATAGACTTGTGCTATCTGTTGTATTTGCAGCTTCTCGACATCCAGCTTCTGTGCTGTGTTAGATCGCACTTTTGCCGCAACATTAAGGCGAGTGCGTACCTTTGCTGCTACATGGAAATGGTCCGAACCGATGTTCGCTCCTCGAATCGATCGGACATCTAACACACTGGCCGAGTGTCTTCCGTCTATCACAACATTCTTCGGTCTATGGGAGATTTCACGAGGTTTTTTCCGATCTGTAAAAGACCCAAAAGCTTTCTCCTGTCTAAAAAAGACCTCAAGATATCTTCTTATAAGGTATTCTTCGGTCTACAGAAGCCCTCAAGAGTTATTCTTCGGTCTATGGGAGATTTCACGAGGTTTTTTCCGATCTGTAAAAGACCCAAGAAGCTTTCTCCTGTCTAAAAAAGACCTCAAGATATCTTCTTCTGTCTAGAAAAGCCCTCAAGAGATCTTATTCTGTCTATAGAAGTTTCAAGTGGACTTTACAGGTCTACAAACAGCCTTAAGAGGTCTTTTTTGACTGCCCTAAAAGGTTTTCTTCTGTCTATAGAAGACCGCAATAAGTTTTTTCGTCGATAGAAGACCTCAAGAGATCTTCTTTTTATATAGAAGTCCTGAAAAGGTCTTCTTGTGTCAATATGGGTGACCGCAAGAACTCTTGCTTTTTCTATAGAAATCTTCACGAGGTCTATTTTTGTTAATAAAAGACCTTATGAGGTATTCTTCGGTCTAAAGAAGACCTCAAGAGTTATTCTTCTGCCTATGGGAGATTTCACGAGGTTTTTTTTCCCGATCTGTAGAAGACCTCAAGAAGATTTTTCCTGTCTGAAGAATACCTCAAGATGTCTTCTTATGTCTATGGAAGACCTCACGAGGTCTTTTCCAATCTAAAGAAGACCAATAGAGGCTTTCTCCTGGCTGCAGAAGACCTCAACATATTTTCTTCTGTCTATAAAAGTTCTCTAGAGGTCTTCTTCTGTCCACAGAAGACTTCTATAGATAGAAGACGACTTCTTGAAGTCTTCTATAGACAGACGAAGATCTCACGAGGTCATCTATAGACAGATAAAAGACCTCTTGAGGTCTTCCATAGACAGAAGAAGGTCTTCCATAGGCAGAAGAAGACCACTTGATTTCTTTAATAGACAGAAGAAGATCTCTTGAGGTCCTCCATAGACAAAAGAAGATATACAAAAAAGACAACTTGTGGTCTTCTGTAGACCGAATAATACCTCATAAGGTCTTCAATTAGCAGATGGAGAACTCGTGAAGAATTTTATAGAAAAAGCAAGACGTCTTGCGATCTCCCATGAGAAAAGAAGCCTTCGTGAGGTCCGCCATTGACCTCTTGATGTCCTCTATATAAAAAGAAGATCTCTTGAGGTTCAATCTACCGAAAAAAAACATATTGAGGCCTTCTATGACAGATCTTCTGTAGACGTACAAAAACCATTTGATATCTCCTGTAGACAGAAGAAGAACTCTTGAGTTCTTCTGTAGACCGTGAAAGACCACTTGAGGTCTTCTATAGACAGAAGAAAACCTCTAGATGTATTCTAAATACAGAGGAAGACATCTTGAGGTTTTCCATAGACAGAAGAAAACCTCTTGATGTCTTCGATTGAAAGAACAAGACCACTTGAGGACTTCCAGAGACAAAAGACATCTTTAAGTCTTCCATAGACAAAATAAGACTTCTTGATGTCTTCTGTAGACCCAGAAATACAACTTGCGATCTTCTATAGTCAGACGACCTCTTGAGGTCTTCCATCAACCGAAGAAACCCTCTTGAGGTCTGCATAAACTGAAGAAGACTACCTGAAGAAGACTTCTCAAAGTCTGCTATAGGCCCAAGAAGTCCCCTCGAAGTCTTCTTTAGTCCGAAGAAATCCTCTTGAGCTCTTCTATAGACAAAATAAGTCCTCTTTGTGTCTTTCGTGGATAAAAGAAACTTCATGAGGGCTTTTATAGACAGAAGAATATATTTTGAGGTTTGCTATAGACCGAAGGCGTCTAGATGTCTTCTATATTCCGAAGAAACTCTATTGAAGTCTTCTGTGGTCAGAGAAGTCTTTTTGAGTTCTTCTACAGACAGAAAAACTTCTTGAGGACTTCTGTGGATAGAAGAACTCTTTATGGCTTTTATAGCCATAAGAAGGCATATATATTGAAGTCTTCTACAAACAGAAGCCTCTTGAGGTCTTCTTTATACCGGAAAAGTCCTCGTGCAGTCTTCATAGACAGAAGAAGACATCTTGATATCTTCTGCAGACAGGAGAAAGTTTCTTAGGGTCTGCTATAGACCGGAAAAACCTACTGAATCTTCCGTAGACCCAAGAATACCTCTTGAGGTTTCTATAGGCGTCTTGGATAGACAAAATAAGACCTCTTTGTGTCTTTCGTGGACAGAAAAAACTTCTTGAGGGCTTATATAGACAGAATAATATATCTTAAGGTCTGCTATAGACCGAAGACGTCTAGATGTCTTCTATATTCCGCAGAAACTCTATTTAAATCTTCTGTGGTGAGGAGAAGTCATTTTGTAGATAGAAGAAGAACTCTTTATGGCTTTAAAGCCATAAAAAGGCACATTGAGGTCTTCTACAAACAGAAGAAAGTATTTTGTGTTCTTCTGGAGAGAGGAGGAAGCTTCTTTAGGTCTTCTTTATACCGGAAAAGACCTTGAGAAGTTTTCATAGACAGAAGAAGACATCTTGATATTTTCTACAGATAGGAGAAAGTTTCTTGGGGTCTGATATAGACCGGAAAAACCTCGTGAATCTTCCATAGACCGAAGAATGCCCGTTGAGGTTTCTATAGATGTATTGGAGTCTTCTATAGACAGAAGATGTCCTTCAGAGGTCTTCTATAGACAGAAGATGACCTTCAGAGGTCCTCTATAGACAGGAGAATACCTCTTGGTCTTCTACAGGCAGAATAGTACCCCTTGAGGTCTTCCATAGACTGAAAAACACTTCTTGAATATTTCTATAGACAGAAAAAGACCTCTGGAGGTCGGGAGAAGTTACATCCTACGGTCTTGTAGTGACGGATTATCTTAATTTCAATTCTTCTTGTCGAAAGTCCTCAGAGCCTCCGTCAGATGCTGTATCGACCTTCCCAAAAAGAATGACTAAGCAGGTTACCGGAAGTGGCGCCCCAAAACATGTTCAAAGTTGCTGTAGCTATTTAGCCTTCTTTGTAAACCAAAACGTTCGACATTCATCAATACTCTAACCAAAGTAGATACATAAATATGCCTCTCTCCTCTCTCTCGCCACAGTTTTCAATGGCGATCAAAGTTAATTGACTGCTTTGATTGTCAGAATTGTCCATCATTATATTAATGCTAACATTACTACGACAATCTCTACTCGACTTCTTTTTCTACTACTACGAAGGAATCTTGAAAAAATTTGAAGAGGAACTTCATCATAATGTCATCACTTATGCATGATGTGAGCTGGGCATGTGCACGACATAGAATGATGGTTTTGTTGGCTCCTTCTTTGTTGTATTTCTTGTTTTGGGAGGGATCGTTTTTTTTTTTTTTGCTTAGCCATATCCGATAGTAAATCAAAACAAAGAAAAACAGAAAGTTGTGTGATGATCAACAGCATTCATTCACTTACCTGCGGATTTCATCTTCATCATCCTGAGCGGCAAGTATGGTAGTGGAACCTTAAACAAGTTCGCCGCATAAATCTCTGTTACAGATTCACTTGTAAGTAGGGAGACCTATCCTGCCACACATACTTGGGCAATCGGGCAGTTTACTTGATGGCTGGACGAAATGTTTTCATCATCGTTGTCGACTTTTTTCATGTTTTTTGTGTCATTTTTTTCTCCTCCTTTGACTTTTAATTGATGATCAATTTTATTGGCTTTTATTTTCAATTCTTGACATTTCCTCATTTTTTGTTTGTGCCCGCTTGATTCGTTGTGTGTTGTAGAGGTTGTCAGGTTAGTTTCGTTTCGTTTTTTGTCCTTGCCGTTTCTCTGAGCTTATGAACAATTTATTAGCGCCTGAACTGTTGGTGGGCTAAGTGTTTCTTTTAAGGTTTTCTCTGGCGTTTTTGTTTTACAAGTTGTTGCCCCCTTTTGGGACAGGTGTTGTTATGTTTGTGTGAAGATCTTAAATCAAATCGAATTGAAAAATAATTTTTTCTACTCCCTATCATAAATATTGACTTACGATTTCAGGAAGTTGTATACACACATTAATTTTTTTTTTTTTTGTTTTTTTTTTGGAAAATCAGTTAGCAGCGGCAAGAAATAAAATCAAGGATCTGGTAGGACCAGTATTCCAAAAAGGGTGGATTTGTTAAAGAACATTTCCTGCAGTAACATTTGACGAATAAGCGTAGATTTTTTAAACTATTTTTTTGGACCAATAAAAAAGGGCGTGGAATTGTCGCCCGCTTCTATGCACCGCATTGACTCCGAGGACCGTCACCTCAATAATTTCGTATTTGTGTTCGTGTATTTTTTTTACAATAGGAGTGGAAACATTTCCCAGAATGCCTGCTTCGAACTCTTTTGTTCCGTGCCAGGATAGAGAAGAACACCGGACCGTTGATCTGTTCCGTCTGCAGATCCGCATCCACCACATGCCAACATCGGTGCGATGTAATGGATGTAGGGAAACTGCTCAGATTTTGGCAGACTTCAGGACTACTTCGATAGGAGTTATGTTGCTACTGGCTGCGCCAGAACATCTCCCAAAGTGTTTTTAACTTCAGATACCCCCACAGTCTGGCCAACAACAACAAACGCAGCATCTTACATCCCATGATGTTTTTCAACGCCCTGAAAATGCTCACCTGAAGCTTACAACGTTGCTATGGGTATAACTTTTTGTGGAAGGATCGTACAAGAAGCGGAGGAGGAGGACTTGCCTTCCTTATACACCAGTCGGTTCAGACGGTTCGGACTAATCTCGATTGAGCTTGACTCTAGTTGAGTCATGGAATGTATGGAGGTACAAGTAAAGTGTGGGACCGCCAGTTTGAAGTACTTAATATGTACATTAGGGTGAACCAATAAAACCAAATTTCTTTTTTTGGATTTCCTCCCCCCCAAATTTTTTCATTTTATCCAAAAACTTTATATATGAAATTTTATGGCGATCGGTTAAGGTTAACCCGTGCCAACCTAGCGATCTTTATTTCCATACTAATTTGTATGGAGCCAAAGGCAATGTCCAGAGGTGAACTGCGCTGGCCGAGCATATTGATAGTTCCAGACTTTGCACCTGCCAACCCGTCATTTCTCTTGGATCAGACCGTCTCCCCATAATTGTCTCCATCAGCAGACCGCCCAATTTCATCACCTCTGAAAGCCGCACTTTCGTCAATCATGGGAAAGCTATTTGGTCAAGTTTCAGATTGTTTACTAACCACCCTGCTGATGTTCGGGTAGCAGAACGGACATCATCACTGCTGCAGCTGCTCACCATATACATGCTGTTCAAATACCCGAAGTGAGACCAAACTTCCCAGCAGAGGCGACGGGATTAGCAAATGAGCGTGATGAGCTTCGTCAGCAGACCGCCCGATTTTATCACCACTGAACGCCACACTTTCGTCAATCATGGGAAAGCCAAGTTGTTAAATCATCTGAAGAGTTGAATATTGGAGCCGGAATAAATCAATTGTGGGCAACGCACACTGCAAAATTTGGGAAGTTTAGTGGAACTTTAAGGGATTTTCAAAGTACATGAAATTAATTAAACTTTTATTGAATTCTTTAGCTAAGTACTCCACTGCAAGTGGTCCATACGCAGTTTGCCGATTTATTTAACGAAACGACTTAAAAATGCACTTAAAGTTGCACTTTTTTTTAATATTTTTTTTTTTTTTTTGTAAGAAATGTATTTTTGATTCATTAAAAACATGGAGTGGCGCGGACAAATGGTAAGTCAGTATGCCATGATTTATTTTTCTTAATATTTTACAAAACAATTATGATATTTTACACTTTAAAAAACGCAAAAAACCCTTATTGTTTTCGCGAAATTTTAGTCGAAAAGAAGTGATTTTTTCAAGTTTTCAAAATTACATTTTTTTATTTTCCGTGGACATTTCAAAAGTGAGTTACGTACATTCACGTGTTATGATATATATAATCTGAAAAATTGGATTCTCCTCTGTTCGCAAAGCTATAAAACTGCTGCGGTATCGCGCGGTCTTTGGAGATATTCAAGATTTTCTAAAAAGACTTCGGGAATTTCATTCAGTTGCATTTACCAAAAGTGGAAGGTAAATGCGACAATGAACGCCATTGCTGACTGTGTTTTGAAGAAATGGACTCACTAATTCTAACAATGATAAATTCTGTAAAATTAGGAAACCTCTCGTAATTTTTCATAGTTTTGACCTCTAAATGTTGGTGATTTACATATAGTGCAACATTTTTAGATGCTGCGGTGCAAATACAAAAATACGTTAAAAATTGTAGTGCAGTGCAGACCTGAACTTGATCTGAAAGGCATTATTAACAAAATTAATGGTACAGACCTGCTGAATGGACCAATAAACATTATAGATACAAATGAAAGCAAAAAATATTGACATTTTACTCCTTAATAGATGTGTAGGGTTGCGGGGCTTCACCCAGAAGTGGACCTATGTTGACAGCTTTTGTGTGAGGAGGTTTTTTTATTCGCTAACATCTTAAAATTTACATTAGCATCAAAATTGGCTGCAATTTTTGTCTTTAACCTTTAAAATACCCAATATGAGGAATCCCGGCATGTGGGGGCTATTCCAAAACGCGAACCTATATCGAAAATATTTTGTACATAAGTTTTCTATCCGCTGAAAACTCAATATACCAATTTGCATCAAAATCGGTTGAAAAATGAATGTAAAACGTAAAAACGGCAGTCACCGTTACATGACCGCTACAGGAAACCGCGGGTCTATGTGGCCCAATTTGAGCCCCACACTGTCCACTAATATAATAAACATTTGTGCAAAATTTTAGGAATCTGCACCTTTTCCTTTCAAAGTTATTAGTAAAGTTCCGCTAAAGTGCTCATATTTTGCACTGTGCAACGGTTAAGTTACTCTCGACCTAGAAAGAAGGAATCACGTTGGCGACGTTAGGTTAGGTTAAAGGTTTCGCAGCTGTTATGGTTGACAGTCACTTCACTCGGAGACCTTTTGGTCCATTGTGTTTATCCTATTGAAGTACTGAAAGGAACATAAGGTTATATATAAAATAATAGATGTTATAGAGAAGATAGATAACGTGGACAGAAGGAGAAAGATGTGTTTGGGGTTTTGAGGGAGATATTTAAGATTTAGATTCTTTAGGTTATTAGACCTTTGGCAAGATGAAGCAGACTTGTTGGCTCGGTTGATGGTATCGCTGTAGACGCCTACTCTTGTTCCCGTTTCCATCTTTGAGCCGTTGGTATACACTCCTATACCGGAAAGAGGAGGGAGTTGTGGGTTCAGACATCTCTGTGGGGTATTTGTAATTTAACCTCGTCGAAGTGTAGTTGTGGTGATATGTAATCACTGATTACCTCCGATCCATGTGGTAGTCCTGGTCGTCATAAGATTACAGCGTGACCATACCCGGAGTTGCGCTATGAGTTTGTCTCCTTTAGTTGGAGAGCACTCTTGGCCGCCAGCTCCTGCACCACCAGATTCAATGGGTGTAGATCAAGAGTACATTGCGAGTGCTTCTCATGGCACCCGTGATTAGTAGAGATGCTGATCTTTGGACGTTGTTTACTTTATGAAGAAACGATTTCTTACTCAAAGCTTTCCACCATACCAGAGAACCATAGGTAAGAATTGGGGGCACTATGGTGGTGAAGATCCAATGGATGACCTGTGGTTTTAGCCCCCAACTCTTACCAATAGAGTTCTTGCAAGAATAAAGAGCTATTTAGACCTATCTTGGCACGTTCCTTTCCACGTTAGTTGGTGGTCCAGGACAAGGCCGAGGTACTTGGCTTCCAAGGAGAGTTCTAGAGTGACTCCATCAAGCATTGGTAGGGTAAATGGTTCGACTTTTCTCTTGTTCGTGAACAGAACCAGCTCTGTCTTAGATGTGTTCACTTGGCGACGTTACGCTGATCCGAAGAGGTGTGCAAGTTATTTCAGTCGACAGTTTGTCGAGCACCTGGAGTGAAAGAGTGAAGAGAAGAGTACTACGTTGTATTAGATATCTTTCTATCGAGAATAAACCACCTCAATTTAAATGTGGCGAATGTCATCAGGGAAGCTGGATGTGCCGGAAGTGAAGTTTCTCACTAAAGTCACTAAAATATGGAAAATGGGCAGGGGTTTCCCGCTACTGAAACCGGGCAAGGATGCCAGCAAAGGTGAACCGCCACAGACCGATTTGCTTTTATCGCCCATAGCAAAGACCCTAGAGGCTTAAGCATGGGTTTGGTAAGCAAAACAGCATGACAACAGAATTGCACGCCATTTCCACACATATTAGTCGAGGACTCAGCCAGAGCAACCTGTTTGATAGAACAGTGATGGTGGCGCTTGACTTATCAAAAGCCTTTGATACTCTCAAGCACTCCACGCTGTTTGAGGACATCGAGCAGACAAGTTTGAAGCTTTGGATGATCAATTATATGTGTAGACGCCAGTCGTACGTGGAATTCAGAAGTCCAAGGCCCGTAGAGTGAAACAGGGAGTTCCCCAAGATGGGGGTGATATCTGTTTAACCTCTACCTCTCCTCTACTCTCCCCCTCCAGACGGAGTTGAGTTCATAACGCATGTGTATGATTGTACAATCTTAGCGTCAGGTACCTTCCCTGATGTCATTTGTGAAGGTTGAACTCCTATTTGACCGATTTTACCGCCTTTTTCCCACGAGAAAAATGCAATTATGCGCCACTGGCACAGAATTCCGCCCACAATCTACTCCAAAATTTTAGACTTTACATTCGACAGTATGTTCATGTCGTCCGCGAATGCCACAGCGATCTGCGACAAGCTTAGATGTAGAAACAAGTCAAGTCCCTAGCCGGCAAGTACTTAGGGGCAGATAAAGAAATCTTGTTGACCACATATAACGCGATATGTCAGTCTGTGGTAAGCTATGATGCTCCAGTATGGTCAGCGAATGTAAGTGCAACACGATGGAAAAATATTCAAGCCTATCGGAATGCAGCCCTGAGAACCTCATATCTTCTTTGGACCATCTACATGAGGAGACAAAAGATTCTTCCATTTCAACAACACAATGGCATGCTTTCGATGCAGTACTTGATCGGGTGTTACCGTGAGAGCCATTTTAATCACTGTATGGTGGATAGAACCCCCAACCAGGCATGTAAGGAGGGATCTTCATGATCTTTAAAGAGAGGTAAAACGTTACAAGAGACAACATATAGATCAGGGAAGCTCTTCTTTGCAAAGACAGTATATTCAGCAATCACTCTCATGTACACTGTAGGTGAACAAAAACAGACGATAAACATCATTTGGTTGTTGTTTTTTTCACTCATACTTTGATACATGTCTTCGTGTTGATGGTATTTTGTTGGTCGCCACTGTTCTAGATCAACAAGCCTATCAAGTAGGTTTTAAATAGCATTCACACAGATACAGTCGCTGATGATTTAAACAACTATCGTGTGAATGGTGTCATCGGGGAACATCCCCCACCTATCGCAGCTGAGGAACCTCAGCTGTCACGACAAACCATAGTAGTTTTGGCTCAACTACGCTGGAGATGGTGTAGCCGTTTGAATTCCCATAGGGCAAGGATCGAAGACACCGTACAAAACATCTGCCCAGCATGCCGCATTGGCACGCACGACACAATACACCTTTTCAACTACCCTGCCAAACCTACTCAACCAACTCCAGCAGATCTGTGGATACCTCCCATCAAACCAGCCACAGTCCTAGAACTGGAGATAGACCCAGTGGCAGATTAAGCAGAAAATGAACGTACTGTTACAACAACAACAAGATCAGAACTTTGAATAAGGTCTTCACGTCACTGGCCGGTAGGACTTGGTTGGTGACAAAGTAACATTGTTGACCTCTTATTGTGCAATATATTGGTCTGTGAGAAGTTATGTGGTGTCAACGTGGTATGCAAGTGTTAGCGGCTACACAATGGAAGAATATTCCAACCTACCATAATGCCGCCCTGCAACAGGCTACTTCCTTATGACACCAGAGGACCATCTTCATGAGAAAGTGAAGATTTTAGCGGCGCATTAGCACATTATGCTGCCGATATAGTTCCAACATCTACCCCACAACCTTGCGAACAAGCTTTTTGTCAATAATTCCAAACTTCCTAAACCTCAATATGTGGTTGGTATCCACTCTTTTGTTCTTTTATTTTCCTATAAATCATTAAATTACACAATAAGGATATCCTGTTCCTTCGGTTTTCCATACACATATTTTCAAGGATCCCACATTGCAGACGACATTGAAAAATTAATAAAAAAATTGCATCCAGTCATTTGCCTTTTGATATCCTCATTGCTATGTCAAAGGGGTTAGTGTGAATGGGCGAATGGGGGGGAATAGAGTGGTTGGCAACAATGCACAAAACGGTATTTACTGTTTTGTATTGAAACAATAGAATTTGTGGCTTTTCCAATAGATTTGCCCTCTCTTTACAACTCAAACCTCAACTGTCAACAAAAAGTGTGAATATAATTTATTTTCCCGAAAGAGAAAGAACGGCAATATTATGTTGCTGGGTGCAGGGACGTACCAAACGGAAAAGGAAACTCGAAAGCATTCTTTAAAAATGCTTCAAAAATCTGTAACAAAATTATAAAAAATAGAAAAATATACAATTATAAAGTTGCATGGGTTCCTTATAAAATTCTCTAAAAATATGTATACCAATATTGAGTTGGATAAGTTCCTAATAAAATTCTTTAAAAATCCACGTTTATAGAGTTGTTTGAGTTCCTTACAAAATTCTTTAAAAATTCACGTTTATAGAGTTGGATGGGTTCCTTATAAAAATCTTTAAAAATCCACGTTTAGAAAATTGGATGGGTTCCAAATAAAATTCTATAAAAATCCACGTTTAGAAAATTGCATGGCTTTCTTATAAAATTCTATAAAAATCCACGTTTAGAAAATTGCATGGCTTTCTTATAAAATTCTTTAAAAATCCACGTTTAGAAAATTGGATGGGTTCCTCATAAAATTCTTTAAAGATCCATGTTTAGAAAATTGGATAGGTTCCTAATAAAATTCTATAAAAATCCACGTTCAGAAAAGTGGATGGCTTCCTTATAAAATTCTTTAAAAATCCATGTTTAGAAAATTGGATGGGTTCCTTATAAAATTCTTTAAAATCCATGTTTAGAAAATTCTTTAAAACTCCACGTTTAGAAAATTGGATGGGTTCCTAATAAAATTCTATAAAAATCCACGTTTAGAAAATTGGATGGCTTCCTTATAAAATTCTTTAAAAATCCATGTTTAGAAAATTAGATGGGTTCCTTAGAAAACTCTTTAAAAATCCGCATTTAGAAAATTGGATGGGTTCCTTATAAAATTCTTTAAAAATCCACGTTTAGAAAATTGGATGGGTTCCTTATAAAATTCTTTAAAAATCCACGTTTATGGGGTTGTATGAGTTCCTTATAAAATTCTTTAAAAATCCACTATTAGAAAATTGTATGGGTTCCTTATAAAATTCTTTAAAAATCCACGTTTATAGGGTTGTATGAGTTCCTTATAAAATTCTCTAAAAAAACACGTTTAGAAAATTGGATATGTTCCTTATAAAATTCTTAAAAAATTCACGTTTAGAAAATTGGATAAGTTCCTTATAAAATTCTTAAAAAAAATCCACTTTTAGAAAATTGGATGGGTTCCTTATAAAATTCTTTAAAAATCCACGTTTAGAAAATTGGAGGGGTTCCTAATAAATTTCTTAAAAAATCCACGTTTAGAAAATCGGATGGGTTTCTTATAAAACTCTTTTAAAATCCACGTTTAGAAAATTGGATACGATCATTATAAAATTGTTTAAAAATCCACTTTTAGAAACTTGTATGGGTTCCTTAAACAATTCTCAAAAAACAACGTTTGAAAAAGTGGATAGGTTCCTTATAAAATTCTTTAAAAATCCACGTTTAGAAAATTGGGTGGTTTCCGAATAAAATTCTTTATAAATCCACGTTTATAGATTTGCTTGGGTTCCTTATAAAAGTCTTTAAAAATCCACGTTTAGAAAATTGGAGGGGTTCCTAATAAAATTCTTTAAAAATCCATGTTTAGAAAATCGGATGGGTTCCTTATAAAACTCTTTTAAAATCCACGTTTAGAAAATTGGATGGATTCCTTAAACAATTCTCAAAAAACAACGTTTGAAAAAGTGGATAGGTTCCTTATAAAATTCTTTAAAACTCCACGTTTAGAATATTGGATGGGTTCCTTAAAAATTCTTTAAAAATCCACGTTCAGGAAATTGGGTGGTTTCCGAATAAAATTCTTTAAAAATCCACGTTTATAGATTTGCTTGGGTTCCTTATAAAATTCTTTAAAAATTCACGTTTAGAAAATTGGATGGGTTCCTTATAAAATTCTTTAAAAATTCACGTTTAGAAAATTGGATGGGTTCCTTATAAAATTCTTTAAAAATCCACGTTTAGAAAATTGGATGGGATTTAAATAAAATTCTTTAAAAATCCACTTTTAGAAAATTGTATGAGTTCCTTATAAAATTCTTTAAAAATCCACGTTTAGAAAATTGGATGGGTTCCTTATAAAATTCTTTAAAAATCCATGTTTAGAAAATTGGATGGGTTCCTTATAAAATTCTTTAAAAATGAGTTCCTTATAAAATTCTTTAAAAATCCACGTTTATAGGGTTGTATGAGTTCCTTATAAAATTCTTTAAAAATCCACGTTTATAGGGTTGTATGTGTTCCTTATAAAATTCTCTAAAAAAAACACGTTTAGAAAATTGGATATGTTCCTTATAAAATTCTTAAAAAATCCACGTTTAGAAAATTGGATAAGTTCCTTATAAAGTTCTTAAAAAATCCACTTTTAGAAAATTGGATGGGTTCCTTATAAAATTCTTTAAAAATCCACGTTTAAAAAATTGGAGGGGTTCCTAATAAAATTCTTTAAAAATCCACGTCTAGAAAATCGGATGGGTTCCTTATAAAACTCTTTTAAAATCCAGGTTTAGAAAATTGGATGGATTCCTTATAAAATTCTTTAAAAATCCACGTTTAGAAAATTGGATACGATCCTTATAAAATTGTTTAAAAATCTACGTTTAGAAAATTGGATGGGTTCCTTATAAAATTCTTTAAAAATCCACGTTTAGAAAATTGGATAGGTTCCTAATAAAATTCTTTAAAAATCCACGTTTAGAAAATTGGATGGGTTCCTAATAAAATTCTATAAAAATCCAAGTTTAGAAAAGCGGATGGCCTCCTTATAAAGTTCTTTAAAAATGCATGTTTAAAAAATTCGATGGGTTCCTTACAAAATTATTTAAAAATCCATGTTTAGAAAATTCTTTAAAAATCCGCATTTAGAAAATTGGATGGGTTCCTTATAAAATTCTTTAAAAATCCACGTTTAGAAAATTAGATGGGTTCCTTATAAAATTCTTTAAAAATCCAAGTTTAGAAAATTGGATGGGTTCCTTATAAAATTCTTTAAAAATCCATGTTTAGAAAGTTCTTTAAAACTCCACTTTTAGAAAATTGGATGGGTTCCTAATAAAATTCTATAAAAATCCACGTTTAGAAAATTGGATGGCTTCCTTATAAAATTCTTTAAAAATCCATGTTTAGAAAATTGGATGGGTTCCTTATAAAATTCTTTAAAAATCCACTTTTAGAAAATTGTATGGGTTCCTTATAAAATTCTTTAAAAATCCACGTTTATAGGGTTGTATGAGTTCCTTATAAAATTCTTTAAAAATCCATGTTTAGAAAATTGGATGGGTTCCTTATAAAATTCTTTAAAAATCCACTTTTAGAAAATTGTATGGGTTCCTTATAAAATTCTTTAAAAAGCCACGTTTATAGGGTTGTATGAGTTCCTTATAAAATTCTCTAAAAAAAAACACGTTTAGAAAATTGGATATGTTCCTTATAAAATTCTTAAAAAATCCACGTTTAGAAAATTGGAGGGGTTCCTTATAAAATTCTTTAAAAATCCACGTTTAGAAAATTGGAGGGGTTCCTAATAAATTTCTTAAAAAATCCACGTTTAGAAAATCGGATGGGTTTCTTATAAAACTCTTTTAAAATCCACGTTTAGAAAATTGGATACGATCATTATAAAATTGTTTAAAAATCCACTTTTAGAAACTTGTATGGGTTCCTTAAACAATTCTCAAAAAACAACGTTTGAAAAAGTGGATAGGTTCCTTATAAAATTCTTTAAAACTCCACGTGTAGAATATTGGATGGGTTCCTTATAAAATTCTTTAAAAATCCACGTTTAGAAAATTGGGTGGTTTCCGAATAAAATTCTTTATAAATCCACGTTTATAGATTTGCTTGGGTTCCTTATAAAATTCTTTATAAATCCACGTTTATAGATTTGCTTGGGTTCCTTATAAAATTCTTTAAAAATCCACGTTTAGAAAATTGGATGGGTTCCGAATAAAATTCTTTAAAAATCCACGTTTAGAAAATTGGATGGGTTCCTTATAAAATTCTTTAAAAATCCACGTTTAGAAAATTGGATGGGTTCCTTTAAATTTTTTTTAACAATCCACGTTTATAGAGTTGGATGAGTTCATAATAACATTCTTTAAAAATCCACGTTTATAGAGTTGTGGGGTTTCTTGTAAAATTCTTTAAAAATCCACGTTTATAGAAATGGATGGGTTCCCTAAAAAATTCGTTAAAAATCCACGTTTATAAAATTCTTTAAAAATCCACGTTTATTGAACCGGATGGGTTCCTTACAAATATTACCCTCCCATATCCCTTATGGCCTACGCCCATTTTTAGCAGACAATGAAATGTATTTTTGATATGACTTTCATTATTAATTTTCAACAAATTATTTGCTTTATTGCCAAGCCATGGTATGGTTGTTGGTATTGTTTATTTTTCGGCTATTACTTGGCAACCTCAAAACCCAGCTCACACTCATTGGCAACAACTGCAACAGACAATAAACGGAAGTGCCAAAGGGCAACATCACACTTTGCATTTGAACATTTAAATAGTCAGTTGGACAGACAATCCTATGTGTGTAGCACATACTGCTTCAATGAGAAGTACTTACTACATCCGAACATAAATGCTGCTAAATTTTGTATGACGACGATTACAAAATAAATACCACACACAGCTGTGATACGTTTTGACTTACATTCAACTAAACAAATAGATGGAAATGAGGATGTATGGGTGATTCCAAGTAAATGACATAATATTGAAATCAAAAAATAGAGTAGGCGATTAATTTTTATTTCACATCACATTTTTTTTCAAATTTTAATTGTGGTTATATTTTTCCTATGGAATAACCCATACCCCTCAAGCCACTCAGAACATATGATAAAATATATGAAAGATACAAATGAGTGCCAAAGCCCTATCATTTAATGCCACTGGATTTTTATGCTACAGCAGTGGCAAAAGAGAACTTTATAATTCAAATTAAGGTGGAGTTGGAGATGGTGTTGCATACAACAACACCAACGGCAGCAGTTGGCAATTGAAGTTGGTAACCAAAAGCAGCAGCAGCAAAACAATGCAAATAAAATACTCAACAATAGCAGCAAAAAAACAACAACAAGAACAAATAAAAATCCCTTTGGCAATCAATGAAAAGGGAATTAGCGTCAGAAGCTAAATGCAACACCACCAACACCAACAACAGCAGCCAATAAACCTCTCACCCGGCCATCCAGCCAACCATCCAGTCAAAGCAACAAATCGTTCTTGCTGCTGTTCAATTCATTGTTGCTCTTCTCATGGCTTTTGGCAAAAAGAACTTTTGTGTGGTTCTTGTTTCAGCTGTTGTTTCATCTTTCTTCTTCTTCTTGGTGGTTTGGCTGTCTATTGTTTTGTTTCTAAAAACAATAAAATCAAGAATTGTTGTTCGCACCAAAACCACAACAGACAACAAGTGTAATTTGAACAACAACTACAACAACAAAAATAAGGACAATTGTTGGATAATCCAACAACACAATGTTGTTGTTGAATTGTGTCCATACAACCCCCTAGGAAATGAAAATTATTACTCTGACGGGTGTTGCTGCTGCTGTTGGTGAGTGGCAATTGGCAACAACAGTAACAGATTTTTTGGCTACATCATCGACCATAAAACATCTTCATTATGATGAGCGACCAGACGACAGCTGATGCAGTTTTGGCATTGAAAGTTAGAAGAAAAATAAAAGAATTAATAATATTTGAATTTAAGTAAATTCTTCTTAAAGAATTTTATAAGGAACCCCACACAACTTATTAACGTGGATTTTTTAAGAATTTTATAAGGAATCCATCCAATTTTCTTAACGTGGATTTTTAAAGAATTTTATAAGGAACCCATTCAATTTTCTAAACGTGTAATTTTAAAGAATTTAATAAGGAACCCATCGAATTTGGAACCCATCCAATTTTCTAAACGTGGATTTTTAAACAATTTTATAAAGAACCCATCCAATTTTCTAAACGTGGAGTTTTGAAGAATTTTATAAGGAACCCATCCAATTTTCTTAACCTGGATTTTTAAACAATTTTATAAAGAACCCATCCAATTTTCTAAACGTGGATTTTTAAAGAATTTTATAAGGAACCCATCCAATTTTCTTAACCTGGATTTTTAAAGAATTTTATAATGAACCCATTCAATTTTCTAAACGTGTAATTTTAAAGAATTTTATAAGGAACCCATCCAATTTTCTTAACGTGGATTTTTAAAGAATTTTATTAGGAACCTATCCAATTCTCTAAACGTGGATTTTTTTAAAAATTTTATAAGGAACCCATCCAATTTTCTAAACGTGGAGTTTTAAAGAATTTTATAAGGAACACATCCAATTTCTAAACGTGGATTTTTAAAGAATATTTTAAGGAACCCTTCCAATTTTCTAAGCGTGGATTCTTAAAGAATTTTATAAGGAACACATCCAATTTCTAAACGTGAATTTTTAAAGAATATTTTAAGGAACCCTTCCAATTTTCTAAGCGTGGATTCTTAAAGAATTTTATAAGGAACACATCCAATTTCTAAACGTGGATTTTTAAAGAATATTTTAAGGAACCCTTCCAATTTTCTAAGCGTGGATTCTTAAAGAATTTTATAAGCAACCTATCCAATTTTCAATACGTGGATTTTTAATTAATTTTATAAGGAACCCTTCCAATTTTCTAAACGTTGATTTTTAAAGAATTTTATAAGGAACCCTTCCAATTTCCTAAACATGGATTTTTAAAGAATTTTATAAGGAACCCATCCAATATTCTTAACGTGGATTTTTAAAAAGAATTTTATAAGGAGCCCATCCAATTTTCTAAACGTGGATTTTTAAAGAGTTTTATAAGGAGCCCATCCAATTTTCTAAACGTGGATTTTGAAAATTTTATAATTTTTTTCTAAACGTGTATCTTTAAAGAATGTTATAAGTAGACAGCGGAATCCTATGCAAATGCATATATGGTTAGGATGGTCGTAGAGAAAATATGATTAGACAGAAACTCGTTTTATTACAAAATAAAACGAATTAGGCCCAGAAATTTTTGCATATTTTGCATATCGTGCATATTTTGACATATTTGTATATACATATCTGCATAAAATGAGCATATGCAAAACCATATGCAAAAATATATTCAAGGATTTATGGTCTAAATATCCCACCGAAATGGCTGAAATTTGGTACTAAGTCTTCGTTAGGGGTATGCAACTTTACAACTGAAATCTGTCTGCATAGGTCCACGTCTTCACATAGCCCCCATAGAACGGTACCTACCAATATTCGGTATTTTGAAAGTTGTAGCCTCAACATCCCACCGAAATGACAGAAAATTGGTATTAAGTCTTCGTTGGGCGTATAAAACATTCCACCTGAAATTTGTCGGCACAGGTCCACGTCTTCATATAGCCCCCATAGAACAGTACCTCCGGATTTCTGGTATTTCGAAGGTTGTGCCCTCAATATCCCACCGAAATGACTGAAAATTGGTTTTTAGTCTTCGTTGGGGGTATAAAACATTCCACCTGAAATTTGTCGGCACAGGTCCACGTCTTCATATAGACCCCACAGAATGGTACCTCCCGATTTTCGGTATTTTGAAGGTTGTGGCCTCAATATCCCACCGAAATGACTGAAATTTTGCATTTTGTCTTCGTTGTGGGTATAAAACTTTCCACCTGAAATTTGTCGGTATAGGTCCACGTCTTCATATAGCCCCCATAGAACGGTACCTCCAGATTTCTGGTATTTTGAAAGTTTGTGCCCTCAATATGCCTCCGAAATGGCTGAAATTTGGTATTATGTCTTCCTTGGGGGTAAAAAACTTTCCTCCTAACATTTGTCGGTTTAGCTTCAGGCCTTCATATAGCCCCCATAGAACGATACCTCCCGATTTTCGGTATTTTGAAGGTTGCGGCTGTGGTCATACATTTCTCTATTTTATTGAATTGTCTGAAGAGAATTTTAAACTGAAAAATTGTACACAAAAAAATTTTTGTACCTATTATTGAAATATTTGTTGCATACGAAAATATGTAAAATGCATAAATTTTGCATATGCAAAAATTTATGCATTTTGCATAATTATGCATATGTCATATGTTTCGATTGCAATGCCAAAAATATGCCCAGTCCCAAAATTTGACAAAAATCGGACCAAAAATAGGGGTTGCATAAAATTCCGCTGTCTAGTTATAAAGAACCCATCAAATTTGTAAATGTGGATTTTTATAGAATTTTTTAAGGAACCCATCCAATTTTCTAAACGTGGATTTTTAAACAATTTTATAAGGAACCCATCCAATTTTTTTTTAAAGAATATTTTAAGGAACCCTTCCAATTTTCTAAACGTGGATTTTTAAAGAATTTTATAAGGAACCCTTCCAATTTCCAAATGTGGATTTTTAAAAAATTTTATAAGGAACCCTTCCAATTTACTAAACGTGGATTTTTAAAGAATTTTATAAGAAACCCATCCAATTATCTAAATGTGGATTTTTAAACAATTTCGTAAGGAACCCATTAAATTTTCTAAACGTGGATTTTAAAAGAATTTTATAAGGAACCCTTCCAATTTACTAAACGTGGATTTTTAAAGAATTTTTTAAAGAACCCATCCAATTATCTAAATGTGGATTTTTAAACAATTTCGTAAGGAACCCATTAAATTTTCTAAACGTGGATTTTAAAAGAATTTTATAATTTTTTTCTAAACGTGGATTTTAAAAGAATTTTATAATTTTTTTCTAAACGTGGATTTTTAAAGAATTTTATAAGGAACCCATCCAATTTTCTAAATGTGGATTTTAAAGAATTTTATAAGGAACCCATCCAATTTTCTAAACATGGATTTTTAAAGAATTTTATAAGGAACCCATCCAATTTTCTAAACGTGGATTTTGAAAGAATTTTATAAAGAACTATTCCAATTTTCTAAACGTGGATTTTAAAGAATTTTATAAGGAACTCCTCCATTTCTATATTGTATTTTCCCTTCCATTCATAACATTTTACTTAAATATACATGTGCATGCCAAAAATACACTCAATAAAGAACCCATTCACCAAATATAGAATCTTAAATCCCAATAAAAACGGCAGTTACTTTGAATGAATGAAACAAAAGAAAACAACAATAACGACATATGAATGAAAACAAAAAGGATCAAGAACAATCAAAAATCAATTCATAACAATTCAATAAAGCGAAACATACTCTACATTTCTTTTTTATTGGGGTTTCATATGAAAGCCCCTCGGGTAAGCAAAATCAATTGATTGTATTTTCTCGCTCTCCCCATTTCCGAACGTTCGATAAAGATGTAAGTTTGCAAGGAATATTTTCGCAACAACATTCCAAATATCCCCTAAGGGACGAGATGACATTCAAGTGTATGAATGGCAACTGTATCAGAGAGTGGACGCGTGCATGGCCATATTTTGTACAAACGATTTAAATTGCAAACTTGCGGCATTTCATTATTGGCCAATAAATTGAATAATATCTGAGAAATTGATATTTACATTGTGTCACTCCTTCACATATTTTATGCTAAGTCACTGTCATCAATTTAGCGCGAAATTTGTTCCCTCCTCCCCTGGCGAAAGTGATTAAAACCACAATTGTTTTGCCAATAAATATTTACATATATGGAAATTAAGTATAACCATCCTGGCCACCACCACACCACAGTTCTTTTACTATGCCATATAAATTACACTCCCCTCATGTGTGGGGTAGTGCAGGTGTTTGAAAATTTGTCCACTTTTAGGGATTCATGTAAATTCATCCTTTTCAAATACGGCGGGCAGGATTTATATTTACCCCATTATTGTAATCCTTAAACTGAACCGAGTGCATGGAAATGGAACGAGGAAAGTGAAAACGATAGGATTAAGTAAAAACAAACTTTAAACTTTGCGACATCAGAAATGACCTTTAAAAAGTAAAACCAAGTGAAAACGATACGAAAATGTCACAATGACAAAAAAAGACAAAAGTAAAAGCACACACAATACCTGGATTGTGGAGGGGGTTTTTGGTTTAAAAACTATGCATGTGGAGGAGGGGGTTTTTGTTTGTTCTTTAAATGTTAAATTTTACATGTTTACAGGTAACAGTATATTTAAATGCCTTATATAGATTTGCACTAAAATTTAACAAGGGTTTAAATTCTCTTTAAATGTTTATATTCACTAAAAAGGTCCACCTTTATGGATGATATATTGGGATTACACCTATGTATTAGATCTAGTAAGGCCAATCTATTAGATCTAGTAGACCTTAGTACGCCAATACACTTTTTATTCTATTTGTGATTGAAATCAACAACAAGGTCAACAACCTTTACACACCCTATTAAATACAGAAAAAACATATTTAATAACTTACATGTAAACAAATAACCCTTCAAATAGTACTTTCTTTAAGGTGATTTATAACAATACTCGCCCAATGATCTTATCTCCTTTAAATTTCGACACTTCGCCGTTAAAATATGTTTAGGTTTAAATGGGTTTGGCTTGGATTAAATAAAGTACTTGATTTTCATATTGCTGATCCACTATCGTTAGTAAAATTTACAACATGTACTTCAAATTATATTATATACCCCCATAATAATTTATGGGGGTATATAGATCATATCCAATGTGAAGGAGTAGTTTCGATAGAAAGAACTGCCGTTACTAACGTGAGACAAAAGTTTTAAAAAAAAGTAATAAAATACATGCTCTGTTACAGAACCTGCAAGAAGCTACTATTTTTTACTACGATAACATTTTTTCCTTTATGTTATCGGAAAAAATAGTAAAAATTAGTAGATTCTTGGAGTTCTGGAACAGACCAAAAGTGTTAGCTACAACTGGGCCATGAGAAAGGGATACAGAAACGTTATGTTTAATAGGCATTCTGGAAGAATATTGGAAGAGAACAAGTAAAAGAAGCCCAAAAACTTGGAAAAATATAAACAGACACTTTAAAAGAACAAAAAAGAAGTAAAACTGACGGTAATATTATCTACCGTGCAGAATTATTCCTTAAATAAGAGATGACGGGTTAAAGACCTCGCTGAACCCATGTGAATCCCCAGAAAGTCTGTCTCTGTGCGAGAGCCCCTCGGATCAGCGTCTGCTTTCTCAGGTTAGGAACGACAGTCCATATAAATTTAAAGTTTTTCCAATTTTCTGAATGTTCTTATAAATAAAAGTTATCAACATTGACCTTTGTCTAGCCACTGATATCTGATATTCCTCATGATCTGAATAACCACCAGCTAATGGCTACATCACACCATATGCTTTTTCACATGTATGTTGCCACTTTCGGTATATTAATATACAGACCAGCTGATCATACATGTGAAAAAGCATATGGTGTGATATAGCCATAAGCTATCGTAGCATATTGGATTGATGTGTGGGACTTCGATAGATTTCATTTTTCAATACAACTCACCCCATGTCATAACAGCTCAATTAATTATAATTAACAAGTAAAAAAGTGTCAGTCGGCTTTGCCGACAGAGATATACCCTCAGCCAATGTGAAGTGAAACTTTCATCTACGGACAGATCGAATGTATTTAGGGTCTCTTCAGAATTTTGTGGCCCTTTTTGAACATTTGAACTTGCCGACAAAAATGTGGATTAGGAATTAAGTACACAAAGACACAAATGCTGAACTTTTGTGGGGGAGGTACCCTTAGGGAGGACCGATATGGGCCATTTTAGAAGTTAAACTAAATTTTGACAAAATATTAGGAGATCCAAAGTTTGGACCAAACTGGTTGCCCCATTCAAGTGATATCGTCCTAGCATTTTAGGGACATTTTTTTAAATATTGGGAGAAGTACCGGAAGTTGTGGACCGGTATTGCCCCATGAATCTAAGGGGTCGATTTTGCATTACCACTAAACTTGAGTTGCGTTGTCAATTGTCAGCACAACTGAGATGAAATGTTGTATCATTGTTATCAACCCAATTGGGTTGTCGATAAACGTGTTATCGATCAGTATTTTTTCAAACTTGTGAACTCTAAAATCCAAATAGCACAATTCGCAAAAAAAAAACTATTTTAAAATGATAAGTTCTGTGGAATTATTTTTTGATGATGAAGAAAATGTACAGGAGATGTCATATATTAGAAGCAATATGAGGGACAAGTCGAATCCATTGGAATTGCCATCTGCACTGTAA
Organism: Musca autumnalis; assembly: GCF_047663935.1. Taxonomy (NCBI): domain Eukaryota; kingdom Metazoa; phylum Arthropoda; class Insecta; order Diptera; family Muscidae; genus Musca; species Musca autumnalis. The sequence continues at coordinate 79,522,526 of NW_027411644.1, forward strand.
GTTGAAACTCATGTTGGAAAGATCTGTATGATCAGTAAATTATTTTAGGTTTAAGGAGTATTTTCGATTTAAAAGGATGCCGTAGTTTACATTGTGGAAACGTTAAAGGATGACTTCAGAGTAAGTTACAGATCAACAGGAATACCCCCATTTTTAAAAGTGTGTGCTGCGTTGATATTTTTTGTGAAGGAAAGTTTCCAAAAGTCCCATGACAATGATTACAAAAATTGCATGGCTCAATCTACATTGTCGAACGTACTGCAGGAAGTTGTTCACTTGATAGAGGACAAATTGTGCCAAAATTGGATCGTTTCGAAGTTGACGTAGGAGGAAAAAAGACAAAACAAAAATAATTTTTATTCAAGAACGGTGTTGTCGGCTGTATAGATGGAACCCATGTGCACATTGGATTTGCACTCAATTTATCAATTAATATTTCAAACTGATGTTTTATTGTTATTTTCACCATATTTTTGATACACAAAATTAATTAATCATGCAAATAATCAACAATAGTTAAAAACTATTTTTTTTTCCTTTCAATTTTACTTCTTGTTTCTTCAACAATATTCACTGCTACTGAAAAAAACTGGTTGCTGAAAAATTGCCGATTCGTCAACTGAGATTCGCAACTTCAGTTGAAGGTTGCCGTACATAAAGTCATTTTGGCAACTGGCAACTCCACTCAACGATAATTGCTATCGACAATCGACCTCTACGTTTGGATAAAATATTAGGAAGACCAAATGCTGGACCAAATTGGTTGAACAGTTCCAGAGTTATAGTGGCCCGCTACATATGGCGACATAAGGGTTTTTTACACTTTCCGGGCTGTTTTCCCAAGAAATATGGACTTGCCCCTGAAAAAACTTTTACCGTCGTAATGACGGTAGCGAATGCAAATCGCTTTAACACAAATCAAAGTGATTCGAGTGCAGGTCTTTAAGTGAACTTATCCAAAATGTTGTGTGGGAGGTACCAGAAGGAGTAGACAAATATAGTCCATATTCGAACTGATCTATATCTGGTAGATATATTAGGATTTGCAGAGTATGGACTACATCCCTTCAAGAATTATCGAGCGCACAATTTTTCCGAACTTAAACTAAGTTTGGGCAAAATATTACGAAAGCCAAATTGTGGACCGAATCGGTTGATCCGTTAGGGAGTTATCGTCCGCTCCAGCCAGCCAGACATGGATAAATTAACTCCAAATTGTCTGAAACACATTTCGTCCAAACATACTTGGGGTCTAAAACCATTATTTCGATGAGGCACATTTTGCCCGTATGAAAGTGTATATGGGAAATGTTGCCAATTATTTCATATTCCATTTCCAAAAAAAATAATTTTTTTCTTTTCGCGCTACAGTAACGATTTTTGGTATATAGGTTACGAAAAAATTCCCCAGTACAAATCCGCTCGCGAGCAAATTTTTGGTCGTTGCGGACAAATGTTATCGCGGTTTTACTTCTGCTTTTAAGAAAAAATTATTATAAAAACGCTAATTATTTTATTGAGCACAATTGTCACTAAAAAGTTATCACGAAGTGACGTCATTAAGTAGATTGCATCATATTTGTAAAATGCTACTCTGCATTCGCGGAATTTACAAAAAATTGACAAAATCTTAAATGTAATCCGAATTTTTTGAAAATATAGGTCCATTTACCCTTCAAAAATTACAAAAAAATGACAGTCTTAACCCATTAATGCCCATTTGAAACTTAAATTGCCAAATTACATCTTTCTCTTTGTTGTACTCTGAAAAAGAATTGGGAATTGGGAATAGAAAAGTCACTTTGCTATAATTAAGTAGACACATGTTGTTTTTAATTTTGGTTTATTTCATGTCATTTAAATCTCGTGTTTGCATTTTATAAGCTGTTAATTTTCGACCTGTTTCAAAAATCCTATTTCATGTGAAACTGCTGTTTTAAAATGAAAGTTTTGCTATTATAGTAACTAATTTTATAGCAAAGTGTGTTTGTATATATAGAAATATATCTTAGTTATGTTTTAGATCAAAAATATGTAGAATTACTGTTTTATACTTAGATATATAATGCGACCACGGGTACCAAATTTCAGGCAAAACTCCAACAAAAAAAATCTGGGCATTAATGGGTTAAATAAAGACTCCACGGGGAATCAAATGAGACCAAACTTATAATCATCGGGATAGTAGTAGGATATTATAGCCAAAATAAGCACATACATATAACAAAAAACAAATTTTGGTTCGGAATAATAGTTTTCACATGCATTCTAGTGTTGAAAATATTGGAAAAATTCTATAGGAGTAATTGTTTTATTTTTCTTGAAACTCCCAAGAAAATGGGCGGATTTTGCTTTATCCACATTCACATAGAAGGTTTCCCATTGAGGAAAGTTATCGGGTTGATGAAATAAATCATTAGACTTTTTAAACGGAAATAGAGTTCAAATAAACCGTTTTAACTTACATATATGCATTATTAAAATATGTGTAAATCGCGTAATTATCAAAATCGTTTTGTCCGCATGTGATTTGTATATATTTTTCGAAATATAACTTGGATGCTTAGATGTAGCATCGGCTGCATCTAAGCATTAAAAATCCTATAAAACATCTCTAATTTGCGCAAGGTACAATACATTTTGTTCCGCATCCGGTTTCAGTGTCACCACGAAAGTCGACATCGATATATATCTATTTCAAGGCGATCAATTAGGAACCGTGGATGTAGCATCACACACTATTTTTATACCCTCAGCATTTATGCTAACGAGGGTATACATATATACTTTCTAACGGGCAAAATGTGCCTCATCGAAATAATGGGTTTAGACGCCAAGTATGTTTGGACGAAATGTGTTTCAGACAATTTAGAGTCCGTCTGTCTGTCTGTCTGGCTGGTGCGCACGATAACTCTCGAAAGGATGAGCCGATTGGGTCCAAAATTTGGCTTTCGTAATACTTTGTCCAAACTTAGTTTAAGTTCGAAGATGGGTTATATCGGTCCACTCCTTCCGGCAACTCCCCCACCAAAGTTTGAAAATGTTCGGAAAATTTGTACGCACGATAACTCTTGAAGGGAGTAACCGATGTGGTCCATACTTTGCACATCGTGAAATTTCTACCAGACTTAGATGAGGTTCCAATAAGGACTCAATCGGTCCACTCCTTCGGGTACCTCCCACACAAAATTTCGGAAAAGTTCAGTTTAGGACCAGCTCTCAAATCGCTTCGGTTTTTGTTGTATCATCTTGTATTCACCGCCCCCCATACGACGGTACAAGTTTCATCTGGGGCAAGTCCATACCTCCTGAGAAAATAGCCTGAAGGATGCAAAAAGCCCCTATGACACCGTGTGCAGTGGTTGGAGCGCAAGATAACTCTCGAAAGCATCTGCCGATTCGGTCCAAAATTTGGCGTTCGTAATATTTTGTCCAAACATAGTTTAAATTCGAAGAAAAGCCATATCGGTCCACTCCTTCAGGTACCTCCCCCACAAAACTTCAAAAATGTTCGCAAAATTTGTGCCCACGATAACTCTTGAAGGGAGTGACCGATGTAATCCATACTTTGCACATCCTAATGTATCTACCAGATATAGATCAGGTTCGAATATGGACTATATTTGTCTACTCCTTCTGGTATCTCTCACACAAAATTTCGGATAAGTTCACCTGCTCTCGAATCACTTTGATTTTTGTTGAAGCGATTTGCATTCGCTACCTTCATTACGACGGTAAAAGTTTTTCAGGGGCAAGTCCATATTTCTTGGGAAAACAGCCCGAAAGATGTAAAAAATCCCTATGTCACCATATGTGGCGATCGGAGAGCACGATAACTCTTGAACTGTTCAACCGATTTGGTCCAACATTTGGTCTTCGTCATATTATATCCAACCTTAGTTTCATGGGCAATACCGGTCCACAACTTCCGGTACTTCTCCCCAATATTTAAAAAATGTCACTAAAATGCTAGGACGATATCACCTGAATGAGGCAACCAATTTGGTCAAAACTTTGGATCTCCTAATATTTTGTCAAAATTTAGTTTAACTTCTACACATTGGTCCTCCATAAGGGTACATCCCCCACAAAAGTTCAACATTAGTGCAGTTAATTCCTAATCCACATTTTTGTCGGCAAGTTCAAATGTCCAAAAAGGGCTACAAAATTCTGAAGAGACCTTAAATACAATCGATCTGTCCGTAGCACAATGGTCCAAGAAACGATTTTCCTGGCCAAAAATCAAAATTTTGTTTTGTCTGCACCTTTTTCAGATGTAATTCGAAACATTTTAGTTGTAATTCGTAACATTTCATTTGTAATTCGAGAATTCTATTTGTAATTCGTAACTTTCCATTTGTAATTCGAATTATTCCATTTGTAATTCGAATTATTCTATTTGTAATTCGAATTATTCTATTTGTAATTCGAATTATTCTATTTGAAATTCGAATCTTTCCATTTGTAATTCGAATTATTTCATTTGAAATTCGAATTATTCCATTTGTAATTCGAATTATTCCATTTGTAATTCGAATTATTTCTTTGTAATTCGAATTATATTATTTGAAATTACAAAGGAAATCATTCGAATTACAAATGGAATAATTCGAATTACAAATGGAATAATTCGAATTTCAAATGGAATAATTCGAATTACAAATGTAATAATTCGAATTACAAATGGAATAATTCGAATTACATATGGAATAATTCGAATTTCAAATGGAATAATTCGAATTACAAATGTAGTAATTCGAATTACAAATGGAATAATTCGAATTACATATGGAATAATTCGAATTTCAAATGGAATAATTCGAATTACAAATGGAATATTTCGAATTACAAATGGAATAATTCGAATTACAAATTGAATAATTCGAATTACAAATAGAATTCTCGAATTACAAATGAAATGTTACGAATTACAAATAGAATTCTCGAATTACAATTAAAATAATTCGAATTACATCTGAAAAGGTGTATATGGGATTCGATAGTAAACATATTGAAACTAAGGAAACCAAAAAATTAGGTCAAAATATTGAAAGATGCGGGCGTGGGATGCCCCTAAAGACGAAAATTTTTCCCATGTTTGAGAAATACGTAATTTTTGCAAACTTCTGGAGAAAGAAATAGCTATTTCTCGAAAACTATAACATACATTGCGTTCATTGTTTTTTTGTTAGGTACGTAAGATTGTGATCCTTAAAAATAGTATAAACAAATTACCGTAGCGTTTACACAACATGAGCTATTTTATTTTTCCTCATGTACTAAATTTTATGAAATTCCACATTTAGTGGACTACAACTTTTGTTGAACAACATGGAACAATGTTCTGTTTTCACAGAAAGATGCCCTCTTTCAGCCCATATATACTTTTGTCCCCGTTCCGTTCCGTCCGCTTAACACTTTTTTAAATTTATTGAAATTACATGGATAAAAATGTGTGTGTTTTCCATACCATTTCCCATATGAATTGCAGCTTTTTTACACAAATTAAATTTTTTGGAGTATATGAGTTTTTATATGAGTTAAATAAGTTGTATGAAAACCCAAGGAGTATTTTTTTGAATTTTTGAAAAACTTTTAATTTTTTTTTTCTTGTCATTTTTATAGTTTTTTATTGGCGTTTGACCAAATTTTTTTTTTTTTTTTTTTTTTTTCTTGTCATTTTTATAGTTTTTTATTGGCGTTTGACCATCTTTAATATATAAGAAGATATAAAAAACACAAAAACACTGATATTTTGATGAAAAATAGTAAAAAAAAATCAAAAGTTCAACTTTGACCTTGAATTCCTCTGCAACTACCACACCGAATTTGGCCGCTTATAATTAACCGGAAAGCTGATTGTGTTATCTGTCTAACAAAAAAAAAAGAATTTGAAAATATCTATATCCGTTCAAAAGATACAGAATTTTGTCTAGGAAAAAACGATTCTGAACCACTGTGCGTAGGTGAAAGTTTCACCATAAAACCATAAGTTATTTTAATTAATATGTTACGGGCTAATGATATGTAACTTCCATTTTATTCCATTTCTGCAATTGAAATAGGGGTTTAGTATGGAAATTAGTCAGGTTTAGCTTGTCTACAATAACTTCTGAAATTATTTCCTGTGACTTTTTGCGATTTTGAATTTTTTGCCAATTTCGGCGCAGGATGCTTTTTAAGTTCGGTGCAAATAAAATTAAGATTCCTGAAAAATTTTGATCTAACATATCAGATATCACTTGGAATGTATCACAGCATAGCAGATAAGAAAATAAAAAAATTAAAAATGTCCGTCCGAGGGTTCCTGGGACAAGGAGGAAGTACGTAAATGAAAGTAGTAAAGCATCTCCAAACAAATTGCTAAATGTGACTTTTATTACTAAAAAATAGCAGAATAGGGTGATTTTGAATTATTTGTATTCCCTCCACTTTAAATTATATATATTCAAATCGGATTTCATGCATTTCGGTTGGAATGTTTAAAATACGGAATATCGGGTGGTACCGTTATATGGGGGCTATGCAGAGTTGCCGACAGTTTTTTTAAAGAAATTGTCAACAAAATTTGGAAATCATCAAAAATCGTCTACATGGTCAAAAACTTGGTTTGATTACCACTAAATGCAATTTTTTTCGCTGATAGTTTTGTCAATGAGCCTGACAACATAAGATATACAACCCAATTATATAATCCAATCTCAGTTAAATACCGCCATAAAAACAACATTCACAAGATAATACTTTTTAAGTGGGGTACACACGATCAGTTTTGACTGTCAGTTTTGCTCAAATAATCGGTTGCTTGCCAGTGTGGCCGTTCACTTTTGTCAGTCATCAGGCAACCACAAAATATTTTGTGGTTGCTGGACGGTTGGACAGATATCCGAAAAATCGACAGTCAAAACTGATCGTGTGTACCCCGCTTTACCTATGGTTATCGAGTTTGCAGTAATGCAGCAAGGTAAAGCTGGGTACACATTGCCAGTTTTGAATGACAGCTTAGCTCAAATATCGGTTGCTTGACAGTGTGACTCTCCATATTAGTCGGTACACTTACATTTTGGTTATTGGGCAGTCGGAAATCGATGAAAACTGTCATTCAAAACTGCCTGATCGCTTAAAGAGGGTATTAGTAGGCAGTTAACACGTTCGCGGACGCAAATAAACTCAGAGAGGTGCAAAAAATGACACCCATTTTTTCGAAATTAGTTTTTGTGAATTTATTATTTAACAACATGTTCTAGATAATTTTTGCAAGCAACTTCTAATGCGGATTTTATGAAAGTACAAACCCAATCTATAAAAACCCTGTTTGGGTTTTGTGTTCTTGGATCGGGTTTAGAATTTATGGCCTCGTCTAAACATGGCTAAATATTGACTTTTTTGAGCAATTCGAGGCAATATCTCTGAATACAATTCAAATCATGTTTAAACCTCTGAAGCAAACTTCTAGATAAGGAAAAATATTTGTAGAAAAAAATAGCTCTAAAAACTGCATTTGTTGCCTCAAAATGCATAATATATCTTTATTTCGTATATTCCGACCCATATCTCTAAAACATTATTCGTTGACTTATCTTTGAAAAAATTAGCCGCGGGAATGTAGCTCACAAGTCTTCAAAACATTCCATTCTTCTAAAATGTCTATATCACGCTGTTTCTAGCATATTTTTCAAAAACAGTTTGATAAATATACAGACAATGTCATGGAATCCCAAATATGAAAATAAACAGCCTGTGTCATGATACAATAAGACAGGTAGCATTATCAGCCCAGCTGAAGCCCAGCTGGTGGTAACATAATGTGTCAATTGCATTGAATTTATGTCAAATTTTGACATCTTATGTTACCAAAAACGGCAGTTGCTGCTACCTCCTTATTGTATCATGGCCAGTGTGAACATTGTTTGAAATATGTTTTTTAGAAAGTATGATATGAAATACAGACTGTAACAACATGAAATAAGTATTTTAGAGTCTCAGAATGTTTTTGAAGAATTGATGAGCGCGTTGTTTGGAATTATTTTTAGAAAGTTACTACTAACTCCCAGTAGTTTAGCTTCTACAGACCATAATTCCAGAAATTATGTAAACTTTCATATATTTTATCGATTTTGATGCCCTAGATGTCGTTTTTCCCAGTTCTTCTTTTTGACACGTAAGTTCTTCTACAATATTGATGAAGACAGCGAAGTAAAATTCTTATTAGTTTATGAGATAAAGCCCCGGTCAGTAGAAAAATGGGTAATTTAAGTCCGGTTTAGATGAGGCTGTAAAATCCAAACCCGATATAACAACACAAAACCCAATTAGGGTTTTTGTAGTCTCAATAAAATAAAATAAAATCCATTACCAATCCTAACCGAAACATTGGTTTGTTTAAAATCGTTCGTGAATTTTTGGTCAAAAAATAGTTATCGTCTTTTATTTCATGCAATTTTAGCTTCCGTGAAAAATCGTCATTTTGTACCATAAAATCGACAAATCGTAATTTTTCAATTTTGGGCCAAAAAATCGTCGAAATGACGATAAATCGTCAAATTCGGCAACACTGGGGCAAGGTCAAAACGTGGATCTATACCGACAATTATCTGTCGGAATATGTTATAACCCAAATGAATAGTATATGCCAAATTTCAGCTACTTCTGTTAGATAATGTGGTTAAATCTTCAAAATTACTAAAAAAGGGTGGTACCATTCTATGGGGGCTATATGAAAACGTGGACCTGTTCCGACAATTCTCTGCCGGAATATTTTATGCCCCCAACTGAGGCTTAATATCAAATTTTAGCCATTTCAGATGAATACTGCGGCAGAAATAATCAAAATATCGAAAATCGGGAGGTACCGTTATACTGGACTTTTCGAAAAAATATACATTAAAATACAAATTCACCCAATATATCAATAAATAAAGTAAAATTATCAATATAAAGCTATTATTATCCAAATTATTCATAAACATGCTAGATCTGTATTTTCCCACTGTGCGACTGGGTCATGAGAAAGGGAGACAGAAGCGTTATATTTAATAGGCATTCTGGAATAATATTGGAAGAAAACAAGTAAAAGAAGCCCAAAATCTTGGAAAAATGTAAACAGACACTTTAAAAGTAGAAAAAAGATGTAAAACCGTACCGTCGATTACGCGGTTTTAGCACACCCAATAACCAACTACGACTAATAGCCCACCACTATTAATAGTCAACTACGAATAATAATAGACTACGACTAATGGTCGACTACGGTAGGTCACATTTACAAATTGCATATACTCTTACACAATTTCGACAGATTGGATGTAGATCTCGCCTTTAAAAATGCGAATTAAAATAGGAATAATACTATGCTTAAATTTATAATATAATAATGATTTAGAAATATCAAAAGAAAAATATAGGTAACTGTTTCTTTTTCACTCATCCCTCTTAAGAAGCGTGTCGGATATGTAGTATTTAGTATATGTAGCCTTGGTTAATTCCTTTCTGAATATAAGCACACTCGAACTAAAATGATGACTTTTACTGACATCAAAATCGCTCCCTTAAATAAATATCCCTCATGTATACACGCGTGATATTTTTTAATAAAAGGGCAACCTGAAATCTGAACCAATTTCACAATAATTATGCACACATTTTACAAATCTTGACAGATTTCAATATAATTTTTCAAACTTAATTGGACATACAGAGCGTGCTTGATGCATCAAATACATGAAATCGGCCGAAAATATGTTCGGGAGCTGCAACCAAATCTTAATCGATTTCAATATAAATTCGCCAAATTCGGTCAGACATTCCAAATTTCAATGCAATTGGAAATACATAGCGTGTTTGGTGCATCAAATATATGAAATCGGCTGAAAGTATATATGAGAGCAATGTCCAATCTTAACCGATTTCGACAAAATTTAGCAAATTTACTTGTAAACCACACACATTTTAAATTTCAATGAAATTTGACATATGTACATAGAGTGTTTGGCTCATCAAACACATGAATTCGGCCGAAAATATATATGGGAGCTATATCCAAATCTGAATCCATTTCAATATAATTTTGCATAATTACTTCTTCACCAAATTCCGTCAAATATTCCAAATTTTTATTGAAATTAATCATACGTAGTTTGCTTGGTGCATCAAATACATGAAATCGGCCGATTATATATATGGGAGCTATATCCACATCTAAACCAATTTCAAAATAATTTGGCATACTTATTTTACACCAAATTCCGTCACACAATCCAAATTTCAATGAAATTGGACATACATAGCGTGTTTAGTGCATCAAATGCATGAAACCGGCCGAAAATATGTTCAGGATCTATAACCAAATTTGAATCGATTTCAATATAATTTGGCAAACGTATACCAAATTCCGTCACACATTTCGAATTTCCTTGAAATTGGTCATACATAGTGTGTTTGGTGCATCAAATACATGAAATCGGCCGATAATATATATGGGAGCTATATCGAAATCTGAACCGATTTCAATATAATGTGGAAAATATATTTCTAGACCACATTCCATCTCACATTCCAAATTTCAATGAAATTGGGCATACATAGCGTGTTTGATGCATCAAATACATGAAATCAGCAGAAAATATATATGGAAGCTATATCCAAATATGAACCGATTTCAATATAATTTGACATAATCCTTTCTACACCAAATTCCGTCACACATTCCAAATTTTATTGAAATTTGACATACATAGCGTATTTGGTGCAATAAATGTCGAATGAAAAATTTTATAAAGAAAATATTTTTCATTTCAAATTTTCATAGAACAAGAATCCATCCCCTGGTCTCAAAATGTAGCTTAGAACATAAAAATACCCGTTATTTAAAGCTATTCCAAACAAGTAAAAAAGTATCAGTCGGCTTTGCCGACAGAGATATACCCTCAGCCTGTGTAAATTGAAACACTTTTTTTCACAAAAAACTTATGTATTTAGGGGGTTTAAAAATTTTGGTCTCGTATGAACCGACAAAAATATTGATTAGGATTAAAGTTCAAAAATTTTGCTGAAAAAGTACTTAAAGGAATGGACCGACATAGACCATGGGGGTGCCATAGGGGGTTTTTACACCCTTCGGGCTGTTTTCTCAAGAAGTATGGACTTGCCCCTGAAACAACTTTTACCATCGTAATTGAGGCAGCGAATGTAAGTAGCTTCAATAAAAATCAAAGTGATTCAATAGCAGGTCTTAAAGTGAACTTATTCAAAATTTTGTGTGGGAGGTAAGGGATGGAGTGGACAAATATAGTCCATATTCGAACCTGATCTATATCTGGTAGATATTATGATAATGTGTAAAGTATGGACCAAATCGGTCACTCCCATCAAGAGTTATCGTGCCCACAATTTTTCCGAATATTTTTGAACTTTTGTGGCGTAGGTACCTGAAGGAGTGGACCGATATGGCTTATCTACGAACTTAAACTAAGTTTGGAAACAATATTACGAAGGCCAAATTTTGGCCGGAACCGGCATTTCCGTTCGAGAATTATCTTGCGCTTCCACCCATAAACATGGTGTCATAGGGTTTGTTTTTCAACTTTCAGGCTATTTTTTCAGGAAGTATGGACTTGCCCCTGAGGAAACTTGTACCTTCGTATAGGGGACAGTGAATACAAGATGGTACAACAAAAACCAAGGCGATTCAAGAGCAGGTCCTAAACTGAACTTTTCCGAAATTTTGTGTGGGAGGTACTCGAAGGAATTTACCGATTGAGTCCATATTGGAACCTCATCTAAGTCTGGTAGAAATTTCATAATGTGCAAAGTAAGGACCAAATCGGTTACTCCCTTCAAGAGTTATCGTACGCACAAATTTTCCGAACATTTTCGAACTTCTGTGGGGTAGGTACCGGAAGGAGTGGACCGATATAATCCATCTTTGAACTTGAACTAAGTTTGGACAAAATATTACGAAAGCCAAATTTTGGACCGAATCGGCAGATCCGTTCGAGAGTTATCTTGCGCTCCAACCACTACACACGGTGTCATAGGGTTTTTTTGTAACGTTCAGGCTATTTTCTCAGGAAGTATGGACTTGCCCCTAATGAAACTTACAGCGTCGTATAGAGGACAGCGAATACAACTTGCGTAAACAAAAATCAAAGCGATTCGAGACCAGGTCCTAAACCGAACTTTTCCGAAATTTTGTGTGGGAGGTACCCGAAGAAGTGGACCGATTGAGTCCATATTGGAACCTAATCTAAGTTTGGTAGAAATTACACGATGTGCAAAGTATGGACCAAATCGGTTATTCCCTACAAGAGTTATCGTGCGCACAAGTTTTGCGACAATTTTTGAACATTTGTGGGGGAGGTACCTGAAGGAGTGGACCTATATGGCCCATCTTCGAACTTAAATCGAATCTGGACAAAATATTTCGATACCCAAAATTTGAACCGAATCGATTTATCCGTTCGAGAGTTATCGTGCGCACCAGCCAGCCAGACAGACCGACAGACAGACAGACGGACGGACATTGCTAGATCTACTCAAAATTGTCTGAAACGGATATCGTACAAACATACTTGGGGTCTAAAACCATTATTTCGATGAGGCACATTTTTGGTCGTATCAAAGTGTAAATACCCTCTTTAGCCTAAAGGCTGAGGGTATAAAAATGAACCCATGTTGGCAGTTTTTTGTAGATAAGTTTTTTTACCCCTAGTAACGCTAAGTGCTAAATTATAGGTAATTCGGTCTGAAAATGTAGCTAAAAATGCAAGAATACAAGAAATCGAGTGGTAACCTTATATGGGGGCTATTCCAAAAGGCGGACCCTATGTTCACAATTTTTGGTGGATCATTTTTTTGGAAATCTTAAATACCAAATCATAGCTAATTCGGCCTGAAAACGCAGCCAAAAACAGCAAAATACCTGAAATCGGCCTGAACCGTTATATGGGCGCTATACCAAAACATGGACCAATATAGTCCATCTTTGCCTGCAAACAAAAGAAGCACGTTTCCATAGTGTCCTATCTCAATTTTTGTGATTACCACAGATGGACATGCACAAATCGACTAAGAATTTTACCCTGTAGTGGAATTCTGCAACACATTTTTTGAGTTACCGACAAATGTCGGTAAAATTAAAACGCAAAATTATGAAAGAAAATGTCAATAAAAGTTGACAACACTGCTGCTATCGGTAGGACTTAGCGACGGCTTTATTTTGGTTGTTAACTTACCGAAAAATTTCGTTAATTACCGAAATTATAAGAATTTTAATTTTACCGATTTTTGTCGGTAAGTCAAAAAATGAGTTACAGAATTCCACTACTGATCAAAAATATATATACTTCATAGGGTTTCAAATGATTATTTTAAAGCGTTTTAAACCGAAAAACAAACTTAGTTTACCTTCCATATTGTGGCGGAGGGTACATATTATTAAAAACGACGTTTTTAAATTTAGCATTATTTTTTGGCATTTTAATATTTATTTTAGCAGTTTTAGCATAATTTCAAAGCAGATTTAACTGCAACACTTTTTTATATCTGGTCACACTGTTGATAATGTTTTATGATTTCTCATTCTTTGTTTTTTTATCAAACCATGTAAGAGATGTTGGCAAAGAGATTATAAACAAGTAAGAAAGTATCAGTCAGCTGAGCCGACAGAGATATACCCTCAGCCACGTACCCGAAGAAAAAAAGTTAACACAATACTTCTGTAGGTTTTTTAGCTGTTGGGAAAATTTTCCAGGATGGAAAGGGCCGCAAAAAACTACATGTTGCAACAAAATTCAGAATGATCCAAGACGAGTGCATTTTTTCCAAACTTTGGGTAGGGTGTACCCATAGGAGTGATCCGATGTAGTACATATTCGGACCTAATACAAATCTGTAGGAAATATTTTTTTTGCTTTATTAGTCTATGGATATTTTCCTTACAGACTATATAATTAAATATGTTGTACTTAATTTTCTGAATTTAAATATATTACAATTTTACTTTTCAATTTACAAAGTTTGAGCTAAATCGATTTCTCTCGTAAAGTGTTATTTTACACATTAGCTAGTTTAGGTGGTGCCGGTAGGATTTTCTGGACCTTTTTGGGTCATTATCTCAGGAAGTATGGACTTTCCCACGAAAAAAAATTATCAAAGTGTAAATACCCTCTTTAGCCTAAAGCCTGAGGGTATAAAAACAGCTGATTTTGAACTTACCACCAGCTACTCGATCTGAAGAAGGCCTCCTGCATTTCGTGTTGGTGGCTGCTGCTAAAAAAAGGAATTTAATGCAACTGGGGGAGGAATCTCTTACACATCTCTGTAGAAAGTCTCTGTTATAATATGCACCCAAAATATAGGTTACTCAGGTAAATGATTATGAATTTACTATGATGAAAATTAAATACTTAAAAATCAAGGTATGGAGTGGTTAAGACCAGTTGGAGTTTGGTGGTCAGCTAAGAATCACCATGAGCTATGACAATATTGGGTTTTACATCATTATTTCCCCAATGATGTAAATTGGTGTATCTCATGGATGACGGGATCTTAAAACAATGTTCCTGGACAAAATTCGCATGAATAAGGTGGTTTCTTTAGTTGTAGTGACACTCGGTGCAGTTTAAGTTATATGGAATATCATAAAATCTCCTCAGGGCTTATTTTTTTGGATAACGAGTGATGATCAGGGAATTTCATTTAAAGCTTCAGTTTATGAAAACATTCCAGATGGACGTTATAGCCCGTAAGGGTTACATAGGACAAAATTGCCAGACAAACATTCTTGCAGTGGATTGACGGCCATACACTTGTTCGTTATGTCAAATATAACATCTTCATCGAAATTGTTTAGCCAAACGTAAAAAAATGTCATCACGCTACACTGTGGGCAGCGTGAAGCCTGAAGTAGCAAATTTCTTCCAATGCCGAGAGTTTGGCTATTCCGTATGGCTAGTTGATTTTTCAAATTATGTTTACCATCCAATGTGTAAGCCTTGAAATAAATCCTTATGTCAGAATTTGCGAATTAAGACACATTTCTTAATGCTTTTTAGTTTTCAAAAAAAGGTTTTTAAATCTAAGTTAAACGATGTTCACTTTTATGAAAATTGGCAGTTATTTGCCTTGCTGACAATAAGATATATGAGTTGTTCACAGATTAATTTTTTATATCCACAAGATGTTATCACTTTTGGAGTTGAAAGAAAAAGGAAGTTGGCAAAAGAAGTTTCACATCTTGTTACCTAAAATTTTTGACAAATGACAATTGCCTAAAACATCGCAAATTAGCAGATAATGTTGCCACATTAAGACAGATTACTCAAAGATGCAACATAAAGTAGTGTTTTTAAGTTCAATTAAATTTATCATTTAGACAGATTTTTTTGAAAAAAATCATAAAAATTTAATAAAAAATGGCTTAAACAATAAGGAATTGTTAAATGTTTATTCCTTAATTGCTTGTTTTGCTAATATTGTTTTTGATAACAGGATTGATTTATTATGAGATATGTTTGACAAACATATGTCCGTTTGTTAGCATAGTGACAAACCACTTACGATCCAGATTATAGCTGAAGTCACCACTCAGCAGAAGATCAGACCAAAATACAAACAATGAAAAATAGAGCGATCATTGAATAAGTGTCAATGTTGCTTTTTATCTGATTTGTTATTAGGTTAGGTTGATAAGAGGGATGATCCTAGATCACCACATGCCCATGTGGACATACACTTAAGCCATAAGTAGGCCTGTTGTGCGCTCTAATTTTGGGTTATGGAGGATTATCTTTTTTTGACTAAGTCTAGGATCTCTGTCCTAGACTATGTAAATGTCTCTGATCTTTTTGAACTCGATTGTCCTAATTTGGTCGAGTCCTGGTATAATGTCATTCCCTAGTAACTGGGTTCTCAGATTTGTGAAGGCTTGACAATGGCACTGCACAACCTATTTTGTGCAGATGCGCTTTTAGACCTAGGTGACCTGTAAGGATTCCTGTCAGTCTACTAATATCTTTTTTACTTAGTAAAAGTAATTCTTTTGTTTTGTCCTCATCTGGGTTTCCCCATATGATTTTTGTGTTTTTTCCCTTCTCTTCACTACTCCAGAGGGATACATGTGCATTTTTGCCCATGTCTTTAGTTCTAGTCTCGTAGCTTTAAACGGCTTAGCGTTTTCTAGACTTACCGTGGGTTGCTCCTTGGCTTGTTTTGCCAAGGAGTTTGCTATTTCATTACCCCTAATCCCGGTATGCCCTGGTACCCATATAATGTTTACCTTACCGTGTGGGGAGTAATTATTTATAGATTTAATACATTCCAAGACAGTTCTAGATTTCACTGTCTTGGTTGATATAGCTCTAATGGCTGCTTTGCTATCCGTAAGGATATTTACAGTGGTAGGCCTTCTGTGAGTATCAAACCAAAGCAGACACTCTGTTATCGCCCGGAGTTCCGCCTGTAGGATCGTGTTATGATCCGGCAGACGGAGGGAGATTTCCGGTTCCATTATATAAAGACCCAGTCCGGTTCTCCCCCCTAGCACAGCCCCATCCGTAAACCCACAGCTTCCAGCGGGAATCTGTGCTAGAGCTCCCCCGATCCACATGTCTTTGTCAGGTATTGACACTTCACACAAGGCTACTTCACTAGTTTCAGGTATACGGTCCGATACTACCTGATTTATAGATTCACCCGTTGTGACCTTTAATATGTTTTGGTAATATGTTTGGTGGCTCTTTTCGATCCACTCGCTCATCGACTTTAGCCTTACAGCGGCGATGGCTGCCTCATACCTTACCTGAATATCTATTGGGTGTACAAACAAAATTGTTTCTAGAGCCCTAGTCGGTGTGGTCCTCATTGCTCCGCTAATGCTTAGACAGCATGTTCTTTGGACCTTTTGCAATATTTCCACATTGTATTTTTTGTCCATGGCTGTCCACCATACCACAGACGCGTACGTTAGAATTCGTCTAATTACGCTTCTGTATAGCCAGTGTATCATCCTAGGATTGAACCCCCATTTTGAGCCTATCGCCCTTCTGCAGGTTGACCAACATATTTGGGCCTTGTTAGCCCTTTCTTGTATATGGTCTTTCCATTTAAGTTTCCTATCCAGAATTACTCCTAGATATTTAACTGTACAGGAGTTATTTATTGTCTTATCTAGAAAAACTGGTTCCTCGTAGTGTCCCATTTTTGTTTTTCTAGTGAATAGACATAATTCTGTTTTTTCCGGGTTGACGTTCAGACCTCTCGGCCTGACCCAGTTAAAAGCAATTTTTAGAGCCGTTTCTGCTCTTCGACAGAGTTGATTCGGATTTTTCCCCTCAGAAGTATTATAACGTCGTCTGCGTAGCAGACTGGGTCAAATCCTTCTTCGGTTAGGGTCCTCAAGAGACTGTTTATGGTGGTAACCCACAACAGAGGTGAAAGTATCCCTCCCTGTGGCGTTCCTTGTCCAACTTTGTCTCTTATTTTCACATCGTATAGCCCGCAGCTTATCCATCTATTCCTTAGCATGTGGTTTATCCAGTTCCTTAAGGCCCTGTCTACCTGAAACTCGTCTAAGGAGTGGATAAGTGTCTCGGCGCTTACGTTATTGAAAGCGCCTTCGATGTCGATGCATACAGCAAGTGTGTACATTTTCATTTCGAAGGTTCTTTCTATGTGGTGTACTACCTCATGCAATGCGGTTTCCACTGATCTCCCTTTAACGTATGCATGTTGTTTGAATTTAAGCATATCGTTGGGGATCTTACTCTTTATCATGGTGTCGACTGTCCGTTCCATTGTTTTGAGTAAGAATGAAGTTAAACTTATCGGTCGATAAGATTTTGGTGTTGCATAACTTGCCTTGCCAGGCATTGAAGATCCCGACCAGTTTGGACGCAATAAAGTCCACTTCCCTCTGTAGTAAAGCCGGGAAGATCTGATCTGGTCCAGCTGCTTTATATGGTGAAAAGCTTAAAATGGCTTGTTGGACCATTAAGCTGTCGATCTTTGGTGCCTCTTCCGATGAGTTAATACATTCCGTCGATGCCTCAGTGTTAACCATGGTATTCTGCGGGAAGTGCGTTTTCATCAGAAGGCCTAGAGTTTCTTCTGTTGTTTCAATCCTTTTTCCATTTCCACCGACCAATTGCTCGGTCTACGTATGGGTTTTAGATCGAAACTTTTTAATCTTTGAAACGTCATTTACACTATCCACCTGTTCGCAGAAAAGCTTCCAGGAGTTTCGTTTGGCGTTTCTTGTTATTTTGTTGTATTCCTTTAATTTTGCCTGATAGTTGTCCCAGAATACAGCTGCTTTTTTACGTTTGGCCCTATTATAAAGTCTGCGGATCTTCTTGCCTTTATTCCGAATTTCCCCAGTCACCCAGGGTTTTTCGTAGGCGGATTTCCTCTCTCGAAGGGGACAACTTTCCTCGAAAGACTTTACTAGTGCCTCAGTTAACTTTAAGACATCTCTCTCTATGTCCTCCTTACTTAGGCATTCCTCATCTGGTTGCCCAAGTCTTTCTTTTACTCGTTTTCCGAACTTTGTCCAATTTGTTTCGGAAGGTTATCGGGTTAGGCGATGGCCTAGCTATTTTAAATCTAATATACTTATGGTCTGAGAAGGAGTGTTCCTCCAGGACCCTCCACTCGTGTACCTCGTTTATTAAATTTTCTGAACATATCGTTATATCTAGTACTTCCTCCCTAAATCTATTAACAAAGGTTGGCGTATTCCCGGTGTTAAGTGTAATCAGGTCGTTAGTATTTAAGTAATCTATAAGGGCTTGACCCCTTTTGTTAATGTTAGTACTACCCCACGAGATGTGGTGAGAGTTAGCATCGCTACCTACTAGTACTTCGTTACCTGTTTGCTTTATCCTTCTCACCAGTTGCTGCAATTCCGACGAAGGTGGTAATGTCGGGGAGTCGGACGGCAGGTATAATGATGCTAGGTATATGTTACCATTCCCCTGCTTCAATACTGTGACGTCCGACGATGACAACTCTGGAGAAAAAAAAGCATAAGTTTTTGTGGCATATAATGCAGGTCCTCGGTCGGGATCCCGTATTTGCGTAAAAAAGTTGATAATTTATATGGTTAAGTCCAGAAACCTTGTTTTTTATGGTCCAAGGTTCTTGGATTAAACCAATATGTATATTACCTTTAGTTATTTTGTCCATCAGGGCTAGTGTTGCCGTTTCGCTCCGATGGAGGTTGATCTGGATGACCTCAATCATTGGTCCTCCAGTAGGTTGGCTTCTTGGGAGTCGCTAATTTCGTCTGCTCCTCCCTCCTGTAAGCCTTTTGGTAGGTTGACCTCTTGGTTGTTTGGTTTGGCAATCTCCTTCTCACCAACTCTTGCCTTTCCAATTTTGAAGAAGACCGAGTTCGAGACGAAGAATGCCTTGCCCTTGGTTTTGAAGAGCCCGGCTAGCGAGAGATCGTCGATCCCCATCACAAGGAGAGTGCCGTCTTCCTTCTCCTCCTTGTGGAAGACCTCCCATCTTTCCACCTTTAGGGCCTCGTTTTGTACGCCAAAGACTTCGAGCATGCGCTCCGTCTCGATCTTGCAGCCATACCCCTTGACGTACACTGTTCCAATATTTTATCGTTGATCGATTTCTCGATCTCCGATAAGTACTCTTTGTGTAGCCTTCCAGATCCTTTACTAGTATCGATTACTGCGTAGCACAGCTCGTCCTTGTAGTATCTCTTGGCTACCTTGGCGTAAGTCGATGGCGGCTCCGTTCCGGTTTCAGCGTCCATCTTCCTCTTCTGGGTGGAGGTAGGCTTCTTTACTGAGTCCTTGGCCACCGCAGAAGATTCCGACGTCGCGCTCACCTTCTTTTTGTCAGAACTCGCCTCTTCAGTATCATTTGAAGGTTACTTTTGGCATTCTCCTTGGCTTTTGTCCTGACGAGGTTTGTCCTGGGCAATTGAAGGTGGGAAGCTCTTTTTCTTCTTACTGGGTTTTGGCACGTTCTGCTCCTCAGGAGACCTTGTCCTCTTCGCCGCTTCCGAAGAAGTGGAGGGACTGTCTGTGGTAACCTTTGAAGCAGCCAGCTGTTGTTCCTTCTTTAGTTTAGCCTGGTTCCTCTTATATTTCTTCCTTTGGGCCCCAGACCACTGCACTCTTTTCGTCGTGAGCTTAGCGATGCTCTCGCTCACTTCCTCTACCATCTTGTGGACTTCCTCTTTCATGGGATTTTCCACAACGGTGGTGTTCGTTTTGCCGCAGATATCGGATTCGGAATCAGGGTCGCTACCATCATCAGATAGTTGGGTCAAGTTAATCCTCCCCCTGTGCTGCCCTTTATCCTCCTCCGTTTTTACACTAGGTTGTGTGCTTGTAGCATTACCTTCGACCACAGATGCCAAGGCACCCACATCTATGGGAGATTGCTCACGATCGCATGATATCGACGGGGTTTGACTCGTAGGCAGATCACTGGTCCCCGCCGGCACTGGGTTTATTAGGCCCTGCGCCGTAACTTTTTCTTCCTTTTTTCCTTCCATATTTGTTTTTTGTTTTAGGGGAACACCCCATAGTCAATTTTTTGTCCGCGGGAAACTCAAGGTTTCCAGAGGTGGATAATATAAAAATAAGTGTTGACTGAAAAATATCTACGTAAAAAAATGTGTATTAACTAGGTAAATCATTGCTATGCGTACATATGTACATATCTCAAGAGGATATGTACATATCTCAGATAGATAGACAGTGGTACAAAAGCAATTCTGGATTGATTGGGATGCTGACTCAAATTGACAAAAAGGTAAATAATTTTAGATCGAATTTCTACATTCTTTATTTACCATGGTATTGAAAATATGCAAAGTGAGTGAGTTTTTGAAGTGTAATTCTTTCGAATAAGAATTAGCATGATTGTTTTGGTTTGTTCATGGTGAATGTACATTACAATTTTGTGTTACCTATGAACCGTAAATACCTAATTACACATAATGAGACTAAAACCCTTAAACCAGTGTTAATCACCACTGGGCTCGCGAGCCGTGTCTGTGTGAACACACACAATCTCAATTGTGGTGAGTTTGAACGTCGCTCTCACCACCGATCATCTTCTTTGTTTTAGCAGTGAATTAACGCACACGATGTTTATCTAGAGAGGAATAGATAATCTCGTGTGTGTGCCCAACACAAACGCAGCGGTTGAATTTGTGAAATTTATGAAAGTACAGACCTAATTGATAAAAACCGTATTTTGGTTTTGTGTTGTTAGATCGGGTTTAGATTTTATGGCCTTATCTAAACAAGGCTAAATATTGACTTTTTAGAGCTAATCGAGGCAATGTCTCTGAAACTAATTCGAATCTTATTTAAACCTCTGAAGCAAACTTTTGGATAAGAACATACTGAAAATATTTGTAGAAAAATTCACCTCGAAAAACTGCATTTGTTGCCTCAAAATGGATAATATATCTAAAAATTCTTTTATTTCGTAATTTTCATACAATATCTACAAAACTTTTAAATTTTTCGTTAACTTTTCTTTGATAGAAATGTCGGCTAGAATGTAGTCCACAATTCTTCAGAATAATCGATTCTTGTTAGTGTGTTAAATATCACACTATTCCTAGCCCATTTTCCAGAGGAAATTTGGTAAATATATGAACAATGTATTGAAATTCCCAATATGAAAATAAACAGCCTGTGTGAACATTGTTTGAAATATTTTCAGAATGTTCTGAAGAATTGCTGAGCACATTGTTTGGACATTTTTTTCGTTCAACTCCCATTAGTTTAGCTGTTACTGACCATAATTCCAGAAATTATGTAAACTTCGATATATTTTATCGATTTTGATGCGCTAGATCCAGATTTTCCTAGTTCTTCCTTTTAACTCGTAAGTTCTTCTACTTTAGGATTATAATGTAGGACTATAATGCAGTATGTACTTTCAGAAAATGCCCATTAGAAATTGTTTGCAATGTAGGTGTTGCACAGTGTACTCGAAATCGGGGTAACTTATAGAACAAAAAAAGAAAGAAAACGTGGACCTACATTGATACATTTTTGCAAGGATATTTTATACACATTGAGAACTCATTGTGCCAAATTACGGCTAATAAGATTGTAAAATGTGGCTAATAGATAAAAAATCACCTTAAATCGGAAGGTACGGTTATATGGGGGCTATATCAAAACCCCATTTTCAGTATCACAAGTTTTGTTGATATAGAAAGGATTTGAGCCAAATTTTGACACAATACGCCAATTGGTTCGACAGATAAATAGTTTTTACGCAATACTTGGGTAAATAGTCGAAATCGGGGTACCTTACAGAAAAAAAATATGAAAATATCTCTATCCGTTGAAGTTACAGAGTTTTGACCAGGAAAAAACGATTCTGAACCACTGTGCGCCTTTCGGACTTGGCTATAAAAAGTAGGTCCCAGTGAGATGACAGAAATCTTCCTTTGTCACTTCGGGACTGTTCACAATGTTACAACCTGTCAGAATACCGTTTATATTGATCACGCTTGACGCCACTGCTACCTACTGTCGCCTCTTCTTCATACTCCACCTCATTGTGATTTCCGGTTTGAATTTTAAATCCCGTTGATTTACTTCTTAAACCTTCCTCAGATTTCAACGAAAATTTCTTTGGTGACTTGGGAAAGATTATCTTCATGAAAATAGTTTTAAATTCACGCCGGCTATGCTCGCCCATATACGTTAACGGATGTACAAAATCAACATACGCTCACTTCATTCTCATCTGCCGTTGTTTAGCAAGGGAAACACACTCTAAAGAGGCTTATGCATAAAATATTTGAGCACCACGATTTACGCTCACTTCCATCCTCATCTTTTTCGAGCTCTTTAAAAAGTTCATGAGGACATCAGAGAATATATTCATAAAAACACAAACATCTTAGGGTAGGGAGGTCCAAAGGTGGATTTGCCCCCGATCCCAGACGAGGTACCCGAAAGAGTGATCCGATGTAGTTAATATTCAGAGTCTGAATTTCAGACATAATTTGAGGCTGTAAGAAATAATGCGATGTACAACGTGTGGACCAAATGGGTTTCTCCCTTAGAGGTCCAGCAAAATGTTCGATGCCAAAGATGTCATTCAATCATGGGTGAAAGTGATCTGGCATGTCATCTTTTTAGCATCTTCATCGATGAATTTTATATGAGCGTGGACCCCAAAAGATGCTATTAATTTTTGGATCCAAAGCATGTCATTTACACCAATGCTTTGACATGTCATTTTCACCAATGCTTTCGCATGTCATTTTCACCAACCCTTTGCAATGACATTACCATTACGAC